>NW_008603539.1:25406-102963 GCF_000691845.1 Merops nubicus | reverse complement strand
AAGAGTGTATCACTAGAAACATTGTGTTCCGAGTTTGATAAACTGTAAGATAACGTGTTTGGGAAAACAGTAGGGTGGGCTTGAATGAAAGGAGATTGGAAGTGTAATTCAAATAGTAGAACTCAGCCTATGATCTGTGGTAAGACAATCTCAAAATTCCTCATCTCTTTGAGAAATCTGGTTTTGGTACAAAGGAGAAATTTCAATCCTCAGCACTATTATCCAGTATTCTGTCTTAATCTAACATAACCAATGACACTGATTTTGTGTTCTATTAGGGTAGGTACCAAAAGATATTGGAAAGGTGTGTAAAACTGACCATGCAAAGCTAAGAATGGATTTTGGACCAAAAGATTTCACGTCTGTAGGACCCTCAAATATAAGCTGAAAGAAAGTTGTCTAAGCAGACTGAAAGCTTCAGTCTGCTTCTTCACTTAAAATGCCTGCAGAAAAAAATGAAGCTTTCTCTTTGTTCCATCTTTGTACACACTACAATACGTACTATCTACGTAAACCAAAAAGAACATAAGAATATTTTCTGTATTGTTATTATTTGAAGTTTATTGTATTTTTGTCTTTGCAATTCTAACAACTCCCAGAGTTAATGAGAGTACACATAAGCTGAAGTTGTTTCTATAGCTGTTTAGATTTAACAGGAAATACATAAACAGGACTTGAATCAAGGGATTAACAGTTAACAGTCCAACAGCTTGCTTGGTTATGTTTTCTTATTGTTTTCTCAAAGCTTCAATAGAAAGGATAGAAAATAACTCTCCTACACTTCAGTCATTCTGTAGGACGTCTCCTTGAAAAAAAAGGAAATGTAGGATTAGTCACGCACAGACAATAGACAAAAAAAGAATCTATTGCTCGCATTTCACAGGAAAGACAATTACATAAAAGTGAAGCACCATTTTAAATGGTGTCTTAGAATTCTGTAGCAGGTGCCCTGCACCTTATAAGGATTGTAAATTTTGGGGTCTGTAAAAAGACTTTGAGGATTAGCTGTTGAGTAACTTCCAGGTACCTGGAAGAAGGAATGCATGATTTGTGGCATCCACTTTTATTTTGGTGGAAGCCAGCTGCTATCTTCACCAAAATATGAAGGAGCTCTGGACACTAGGCAGGTGTGATTATGTACCTCAAGAACTCTGAAGGCAAAATGTAAGGGATCCTCCAGAAGCTAGAACAAATAATGAATTTCAAATATAGGCACTTACAATTCAAGATACTTTGTTCACATAAGAAGTTACATATTTTGAATCTGGTCCTAGGTTCACAAAAGGACATACCTTCTACATAACACTTGACTTCTGTACCTAAGAATGAGATGCACCATAGCACATAAGTGAAAATACCTTTAAAGTAGTCATCGGGTACCTGAAAAAGTGAAGCTGCCTTTCAAATATTACATTTCTCTGGGACCACAAATTGTAGATTAGCTAGCCTGGAGGTACCATCCTCCCCTTGAGTTCTCAGAGCTAAACTGTTCCCAAGAGTTAGGTGCTGAAGTCCTGCATTTTAAAAAATTAGGAAAGGGGCAGATTTTTTCTTTCAAAAAAGATCATTGAAAGTTTTAAATCAAGATACTTTCGATATGTGTAGTCTTTTAGAGTTTAGAGCCCTCACTCATATAGGACACATAGGTTCAGTTTTATGTTTGACTGAAATAACTCATCAGAATATAATAAAGGAGATTTGTGGGAGGTTTTGGACATTTTGTATCACTTCACATGTTTTTTTTTTGTTTTTCTTTAAACATTTTGAAAATGAGAATAAACAAAGGTATCATTCTGTTACCTAAAGGGGAGGTCATTTGTCTGCAAGAAAAGAAATTTAGATTGTCTTTGCCATTTGACACTTTTAATGCTTATTTTTTCAGTATGTACCCAAAAGTACAGGCTTCTGGAGAACTTTGCTACCAAAGTCTTTGGCCATAGGTTGCTCTAAAATGGTAACTTTTGAAAAATTGAAGTTCATGAAGTAGCAGTTAGACTCCACTTATATGAACTTACATATTATTACAGAAATATGTCTAGATTATAATGACAGTCCTATGTGTCTTTTTACTAAAATCCAAGGACTTACAAATCAAACTATACCACAGAAGATTTTAAATCTTTGAAATTTGAGGAGTGATTGAAAACGTATCTTGATTAAAAACAAAAACAAACAAAAAAAAAAAGCAAAAACGAGCAAAACCCAGCTTTCTAGTTATCAAGTTATGCTTAATATTTTTCCAAAGGACCTCTTCTGAATGTTTGGCTTTTCCAAACTGTGTTTGCTTCTGTTTTCTGAAAGATAGCTATAGGTCTATGCATTTTTTTCTCTGCCCTTTTAATGCTATTTCTAGCTAATTATACTGATACAAGAATCCTAATTCAAATATGACTTTAGCCATTTATAATATGAAAAGTATGTTCCCCTTAGTGTATACTAGCAAGATCTGTATATGCAATTATTATTAGCAAGCACTCCACCTACTGGTTCAAATTATGCCAGGCAAGTAAGAAAAAATTGTTCGTCTTCTAATAAGAGTTTTACTGCCAAAAGGTACAATCATTCTAGTCCCTAATACCAATCAGGTATGCATATGTCTTTAAAATACTATCCAAATTCATAGCAGAATTCACTACTTGCTATACTTTCACAGCTGACTATCCTAACTAATATTTCTGAGTCTTTGCTGTGAATGTCAGTTGAATACGTGCCAAGAAAAAAGCAAAAGGTACAAAACCCATGAGATGTTTTTCTTTTGGTATTTCACAAATGAGCTTTTAGAGATGAATTTAAGGGAAAAAAAAATTAAAAATAGCAGCCTAGCATTGTAAGAGTGAGATCTGAAAAATATGTAAAAGCTGATTAAGCTTCTAATTACCTTCACAACCTTGGTAAAGGCAATAAAGAAGAAAATAGGATGGTACAGTGGTGAACTATTTAGAAGAATGAAGACAAAATAAAGTATTTATAGTCAAGGAGTTTTAGTAAAATAGGGTCCTTTTTAAAATATACACACTCATGCATGTATCAGCAAGCCATCTCTATTTTTTTTTTTTAGTATAACTCATGATTTTTTGCATATAATCTACATAATAGCTGGATATTACTTCTTTCACACACGTTTCCCACTGAAATCTATGGGACATTTGCCTATTCAAAGAATGCACAATTGCTTCTCTTCATGTAGTGTAATAGAGCAAATGATATGGACTCATAGATGAAAATAAGATTAGGGAAGAATGCAGAAGCAAGAGCTGCACCGAAATAGCATTACTTTAAGAACCTGTTGTAAGAAAGTATGTTATTTTTGCAGATGTAAATATACTGCAGTGTGTGTTTCTTAAGTGGTCATTTGAATTTTGTTATCAAAATTCCATCAAGTACACTATCAACAATGAGACATCTTAAGTGTGTTCATTTTCCTGGATATGATGAGATCTTTGGCTTTCAGCAACTTTATGTAGTGTTAACTGAAACAAACACCTAATATGGTACAATGTGATAGGAAAGTCAAGCACTAAGGTCTGAAGATTGTCTTTCCTGCCCATTCCAGCTGCTGCTTTTCAATACTGCTTAGAAGCTTGACATAATACACACGTCAATATCAACAAATGCAGTTGTGGATGGAAACACTCTTTATAGGAAACATTTTTAACATAGGGAAAAAAAAAAAGCAACCCACTAAAATAAACACAAAACAAAGAATGTGGAAACACAGCACAAATCTACCCAACAAAATTTACCTGACCCTTTAAAGCTCACCAAAACATGACAGAAGGTCCCCTTGATAGTCTGTATCATATATATGTTCTGAAACTGTGCTGCCCATATGTTCAATAAAACTGTTGAATCTCAAAGTTATAATAATTTGCAATGAGGTGCCAGAACCAATTATTAAATATCATATGATCCAGCAGAGATGAAATAAAAATATACAGGGTCGATTTTACTGGCTGTGACTGTTATGAAGATTACAAAATACTTAGAATTGCAGTTTAACTTAAGGGGAATCTTAAACGCTTCCTTATGCTTTGATTTTGCTCACAGCAGAATATCAGAAGCCAAATGCAGATGATAAATTTTTCTAGGTACAAAGAGATCACTCTTATCATTATTGATTTGAATATCAATTTATTAAAGAAATTAAAATGTTATTATGTTATTTTTTAATAGTTTAAACCTTTGTTTGAAAGAGCAAGTGACAGCCAAAAGTACAATTCAAGTGACAAAAAAGGTACAGTGTGATTAGATCAGTGAATGATACCATCTCATTGTGCCTATAGTGTGGAAAAAGAAGACACTTAGGACTAAGTGTAAACAGTCATTATTTATTTACTATGACATCTCTTAAACATGACTGAGTGAATGTTTTAAATACTAGTTCCCATCTTTTAGCCGAGGTCAACCGTTTCACACCGATCTCTGTGCTTTTCCTCAAGCTGTAAAACTTAGGTGTTGATGTGAGATGTTTATATGATTTTTTAATTGTTATTAAATAACAGGGAGGAGTTTGGCTGAAATGATTATTCATGAAGTTCCTCATAAGCCCACACAAATGTGCTTTCAAATTAACTGCAGACCATCTTCCTACTGTATGTGTCTAAGAATTAAACATTGTATTATAGAGTAGGGCAAAAAAAGTCTTGTATTGCTGGTGAATGCAACCCTGATCATAATGTATTATGTCTACAAGCATCAAAATGTTGTTGCTTCAGGAAAAAGAGAGTATTTCTGCCCTCAGTTATTGTAGCATTGCAAGAATAGGACCATGTTTGTCTATGTATGTTTACAGCACCTGTCAGCCGATACATGAGAAACAAGGAGAGTAATGTAAACTGATCCCGGCCTTTTGCTGAATATTTAATGCAGTCTGCTGGAAAGAAAAGCACAAACATTCTACTTTTCCAAAGCTTGTCTTCCTTGCCCTCTTCTAATTTTCTCTAGGGAGGGATGGGTTTCGAACTTGGTCACCACTAGTGCCCATTTGCTTCTGGATCTTTACTTTCCAGTCTTGGCTTTCTTCCTGTCTCCTGAAACTAAATTTACTTCATTTTAGCCACCTCACAGCAGACTTGTGTGCATATATTTTCAAGGAAATTTGATTGTCTGCATAGATTTTTATATCAGCTCTCAGATCAAGTTCTGAAATTTGTAAACTGTTGCGTTGTTGCGTCAGGCAATAGTGGAACACAGACCTCAGATGCACATCACCCAGTACTATAAAGTGATCTTTAAATGAGACAACTAGAGCATAAGTAGATTAAAGTGGCCAATAATGGGAAAACAAGTGCCCATTCCAAGAGCAATTGTAAGAAATTCAAGCCTCAGGAAGTTGCATTATATATTTTATTAAATTGAGGGTATATTCACACTTACTGTGGCTTGAAATTTGAACCGATATTTTCTGTCTTTGGTTACCTTACTTTAGGATTCCTTAATGGGTTGAAGATGTAATGCATAATATCATATGACTGCTTTAAGTTTGCAAGTTAGTTTCTCAAAAGTTGTAATTTAATTTAAATTGACAACTCTACAATAAACCACTGTTCTCTCATAGCAAACAGTATCTGACCTAAAATGCATGTAACAAGACCCTAAGATTCTAACAAAATCCCTCTTCTTTGTCATTTTAACCTCGTTTGCAACAGAAAACATCTAATTTTGAGCAGCATTATCAGTTAGCAGTATGTAAAACATTAGCTTTCAAGAGATTTAAATCTTGTTTATATTCAGAGCCTGCTGTTTTTCTGATAATCAAGAGAGAATGAAAGAAGAGAGATAACCCCATTGATGTACAAAGAATAAATTTATACTTACTACAAAGCAATCATTTTTAAAAGTATATCTTAAGTATTACCCATTTAAATAGGAAAAGAGACTCTGATCAGTGCCAAACAAGATGAACTACGACATTGAAAATCACTTTAAAAATTGCATGTGTGCACTATAAATTGTAAACTATCATAATTTCTAAGAGGTTAAAGTTCTGGTTAATCAAAGGAAATTAAAGAGATGTGGCCTTTGCATCTCTTGGATATTCAAAGAGTCATAGGTTGCTTTTCCAGATTCAAGACCAACTTCTCCACGAGTCTCCAGCACTTTCTGTGGTGTAAGATTGATTCAGAAGCTGTACGGAGTCTGGTTGGCTGTGGAAAAATCACTGCAATTAGTTCCAGATGGAAAATATAAAAAAAATTCTTTCCTGGGAGTGCTGTGCTTTTTTTTTTTTTTTTTTTAGCTCCTCCATGGTTCCACCTCCCTGAAGCTTGTAATATTCTCCTGGAAACCTCATGATGACCTTTTATGCAGAGATGTTTCTGCAAGTTTTGGGAGAAGGAGAGGCAATACTGGTTTGATTCCACTCTTTTCCAACTGTTATTTTAGTATAATCTTATGTAAAGTAACTTTTTATCTCTTTTGTGCAGCACTGTCCTGAGGTTATGTCTGTACTGCTGAAAAATACTGTAACTGAAAAAAAAAATTAAAAAAAATATATATCTGACATGGTGCCACGAATTTCTAGGTGCCAGAGATGAAGTTACAGTCTCTTACGAATTTTAAAGACTGCCACTTGGAGGAAGGGTTGGCTTTGAATATTGGAAATACTCTTTCTCACAGGATTAACGTGAGCTTGTTTTTGTAAAAATAATCTGTGTTTTAATTTGGGTGTGCAATTTGGTAAGAATTTGAAGAGCTATTGGATTAAGAGTTGTAAAGGATGAATATATAATTAAAGCCATAAAAAGTGTAGCATAATTCATTATATTCTAGTTTTGTCTTGGACTGTATCACATATTAATATTGTGTTTCCCCCAACAATGTGGTATTTTTCAGAGGTTAATCCTCTACCAAGGTAGAAGGTCACAAATTCATAATATGTCAAGGAGGGTTGCATTTTATTAGTTTTATGTGCATTACTATATCTGTATGCGTATTCAGACACACACACAAATATGTATATATGTATGTAAAATGAAATTTCTAAATGCTTTGCAATTATTCTAAATGTCTATAAAAATAGAAAAAATTGTCTCTGGCCTGTTGCTTCTGTTAGTAGCAGACAACAGATAGTGCAATATAAAGCACAGGTTAATAAAAAGGTAAAGATAAAAAAAGTTTGCATATCTTTTACATAGATTGATAGGGAGTTTTTTCTTATATTTACAGGCATGGTTTTTTTTCTGGTAATAGTATTTTTATTCATCTTCCTAGTGAATATTCATATCTTACGCTTCGCTACACTGTTAAAACATTGTGCAGTTCCCAGTATGGGAGTGGCTCTTAGTTGTAATAAGATAGAAAACATTCATAGATGTCAGTGGCAGGAATGAGTGATTCACTGCATTGTGAAAAGGGAAGCTGAAGAGTGAGGCACTGCTACATAAGGTTAGGTTATTTAGATTTGGTGACTGATTTTGGATGCTATCTCCCCATACAGTCCAAGTCTCAGAGGCAGTTTAGAGTACCTGAGCAGCTCTGTCTTTTAGCTCTGTAGGAGCTGTGATGAAGACAACTTAATATGACACCCTCCAGCTAAAAGAGCCTGAAGGAATTTGAAACGCTAGAGTGCTACAGAAAATATGTGCTTAATGTTTGGCCTGGGTAGAGACAGAGAATCAAAAAACTTCAGTAAAGCCTGATAGAATAGAACCCTCATGTGATTGTTTTTCTTATTTAAGAAAATGTTTTCAGTTTCTGAAATAGCCCAAACTTCGTATTATCTACCTTTGATCCTAGCTTAGATTTCAGTGAGGACTAGAATATTCTTATGTACCTCTAATGAAAAGTATTAATACTAAGAAATAATTAGAATAGGACTAGTTTCATACCTAGTGGAGACAATGGAATGACTCACTGATACCCATGGGTATTGGTTTATCCCTATGTTGTGTTCTCACTCACTTCCTAAGGCAAATTTTTCTCTACCGCCTCCTTTTTTTTTTTTTTTTTTTACTGTTAGTAATCAATGACCATCAAATAAGGGTAGAGAGCAACAAATCAATATGAAAATAAATTGCTATGACTAAATAAATACTAACAGCATTAATTTCTTAAGATTAAAAGTTAACTTGTGAGAAATATAAGGAAGGCACATTGTGCATAAAGCATCTTTGAGTGAATGTATTATGATTAAGATTTCTAGGCAATGAAAAACCACGTCATACATGCTGCAGATGATGGTCACATTTCCTGTTGCTTGTTTGAACCATTCATGCCAGCCAAACTCAGTCTAAACTTTCTACATGAGTGCTTTGCTTGACATTGGATCTCTTATCTATAAAAACCTACATTTTTTTCTTTTCTACTTGAAATCCTCCTTTCTGGAGTTCCTTTCTTTCTTTAATTGTTAAGGTTGAATCAAAATTTTGCAGGGAAATGTTTGTCATCCCTCTGCCCAGCTGACTGAACTGCTTCATTTTCCTTGTTCCAGGTATTTAATTGTAGCTCTGAATAGAGAGGTCTGGGACCTTTCTCTGTCTGCAATCTATGCTCCTATTAGAATCACTACAGCTTCCCAAAGCATCAGCTTTCTTTGGAATTGTAACCATATTACAAAAAGCTTTTAAATTTACATCCTGGTTTAAGTTTTTATGGTTTAGAAACAGAGGTTTATCTTCTGCTGAATTCTCTCCCTCATGTCTTCCATTACATTTTATATGTATCAACCACAGAGAAATTCTTGAGGATATGAAATGAAAAATTCCACAACATACTTTGAGTATTTTTCTCTATAGCAATCTGTTTCTTACCATAATGTAAGCACACACAAATGGAGCCAAAGCCAGTCTGGTGTCCAGAATGAAACAGAAACCAAGACAGCCTTCTGCAATACCAGCTACAGTCTCACAGGTGTGAAAGTGATCTGTTGAAATTGTCCCATGAATACTTGAAAAATGAATGGGGACAGTGAACCTGAAAGGGCTCACAAGAGATGCTGAATTCTTCGTGACCTTAGGCTACAGTTTTGTCAGTCCCCTCTTCATAGACAATGAAAAGTGCAATTAACTCCTAGACCTTTGAAACCTCACAGGTTTCAGAATAATATTTAGTTTTATACTCTGGGAAAAAAGTTAAAGTCACAGACTATGGAAAAAATTATATGCAGGTGGGTTGCCATAATCCAAGAATTTGACTTCATTTAGCACAGGAAGCTGAGGGTGTGAAAACATTAATGCTGACACACTATCCAGATGGCTAGTTTACCATGTGCAAGAAGACAGTACAGCAATGATTATGCTGGAGCCAAAAATTACACGTGGAGATGGAACAAACTTCAAAAAGTCAGTCTCTTAAATGTTCCATTATACAAATTAATCTAAACTGATATGTTCATCTATTGCCTCCTAAAATATTACTGATAGAATATTACAGACAAGCTGTTCTGAAAACAAATGTATTCTTTTATTGCCATTTTTATGATACTGGAGATGCTCCACCACACCTTTTGTTTTTTTTGTACATCTATTCTTTATAGTCATTTATGAAAGTCAGTCTTTGCACTTGAAATACGTGGATGTGTGTTGTGTTGAACATAACATATATATAGCAGGTGAAGTGAATATTAGCAGATTTTAATGGGATTTCTGAAGCACAGGACTTCTGTTGCTTTGGGGGCAAGAGAAGGAATCTTAAAGGAGATTACAGATCCCTATAATCACCTGTTCAACCCAGATAAGAACTGGCTGGAAGTTCCCATACTGAGAAAAATGGTATCCTGGATCAGGAATTATTTTCTTACTCAAATAAGTAGTTTAGTTCAGTTAGCTGTTTTAAAAACTTAGAGATTTTTTGTTTTTTACGTTAATTTTGGCTATACTAAATAGTCATTGAACAGAAGCAAATTAACTTCAAAGATATTTGCCAGAATTGTTCTTAGAAAGTTCTGAAACCAGAGAAATGTTGAATTTCTAGAAATCACTACATAAGATTAATGGTGGGAACATGAATATTTTTGCTTATACAAGTGACCTTTTTGAACAAAGTTTCAAGGTTTTATTTTCTCTTATGGGTACTGTGCTCCTGCAAGAGTAGTAAAGAATAAACCCCCACAACAAACACAGCTGAGAGCAGTAGGCAGACTGATCTACTACCTAGGGAGTCTTTACTATATGATCTTGAAAAACTAGATTTCTCTCCTTTCTTCTCTCACTATTTTGTTATTCGTATAAACTAGCATACAAGTGCTTTGACTTCTTTTGCTATGTGCTTTTGTAACACTCAACCAAAAAGGGCTCCAATCCCAATTGAGGCTCCAGAAACAATCAGAATAGACAAAAAATATTTTTCCTCCTTAAAGATATGTTTGAAAACCAAGGAAATCTCTTTTATTAATGTAGATTAAATCTATATTTTACCAGGATATAGCATAGCTTTGTCTGACACAGATCAAAACATCTGAACTTCAGTAATGTATGTAACACAGTTGCATCAGACAGTAGCTTAACTGAAAGATGCTGAGAGCAGATTTTCTGGAACATGTTTCACTTTATGAGAAGAGGAAACTGAAATGCATAGTAGAAACATGCACTGAGTAGTTTGTTTTCAAAATCAAACCCCAAATTTATTAGAAAGTTCTATGGTGGTCCTGCACATTTTAAGAATTTTACAAAATGTTTGTCTGTCCAAAACAAGAAGATTCACTTAATCTCAAACTGGAAACTCATGCAGTGACCACAACATTGGAAACCAACCTCTGGACACGTCAGTTTCCTTAATTTTTCATTGCAGGTAGGTATGTGTAATCTTCCTTCCATCCTTTGAACGGGGCAATTGTGTGTATACAATGAATGGTGTTTATTTGGTATTCTGTTTTCCTTTCAGTGTATAATATTTCTGTTTTAAAAAGAAAAAAAAAAAAACCACCATGTTTTCTTAAATTTCTTCTGCTAACATTTCTATTTATTTCTTTTTGTTTGGTTTATAGCAGTTATAAGGGTAATATAACCCATTTCCAAGACTGAAATGAAACAATTTAAAGTTAATTTCTGGTGTCTGTTGGCACTGCCTATCATGATGTTCAACAGATTTTTCCTTGTTTCCAGGTATTTCTTCTTTGGTTCCTATATCTGCGTTGTTGCTCGCTTAATTGTTATATAAGCTTCTTGGGGTGGGGACCACCATATTTTCATGTTAGTGTAGAACTAAGGGTAATCTGATTCTTGTACGTGACATTTAGAGCAACATTTAGTAAAGGAACTGCAATGACAAGAAACTGATGTCTTTTCATCTCCTTGTTCTTGGAAATGGGTAAAACTCTTTTAGTTGAATTGTTTTAGGAATATCAGCCTAAATTAGCCATTCAGCATGAAAAATTACAGCCTAAACCAGTTAGTCTGGCAAAGTTACAATTAACTGAAAGCAACTACACAAGGAAAAATGTCAAGCAACTCTGAAAATAGGTCTCATATGTATGCTGCATCAATGATGGGACAATGCAAACATTTAGGCCAATTGTTTAGTAGTAAACAAATTCTAGATACACAATCTAAAGACAACATTAAAATTGAAAAAAAACCTGCTGTGTTTGCCTGAGATCAGTTTCTCAGTTCTGGTACAAACATTTGCATGCACTTAATGAATGGCTTTTTGGAAGTTTCCTCAGTTTTTCTAGATGGTTCTATGTTGAAACGAATGTTTTTCACTGTTTTCTACACAAATGCCAGTAGATACTGGCACACAACCATTTGTAATTAAATTCTAGTAGGATCACTGTTGGAAAACTTCCTCTAATCTGTGAAAGTCAGATCACACGGGCCTAACCCTGTCGTTACCGACACCCGATCCCCGGGATCTCTGCCACTCAACCTCTGCCGTTGGGTACCATCAGCAGACACAGGCTTCAATATGAAGGATGTTGCAAATGGCGTTTATTGCGCAGCTGCAATTGCTTATATAGCACAAGCCACGCCCACAAGGCCCCTCGTGGGCAGTCTGAGCTTTACGTTATATCGCGAGATCTTCCGCACGTCGATCCCTGCCTAGGGTGGGCTCTGCTCACCACAACATAACCCGGTTGAGACCCGTAAAAGTGCCTGGGTTACCTTGATAAAAACCAAAGAAGCCTGGCTGCTGACCATAAACAGGAGAGGGAGCTCTAGAGATGCAAGAGGTATTCGTGATGTTTTATTTGGTAATATAGGCAACTCAGAGATATTTAGTTTACAGGAAGAACATTCCACTAAAGGCTTTGAGCTAAGTATCAGACATGTCAGACATCTTGTCTTGGAGAGTTAGCTGATTTTGTTTTGTTTCCATGTACTTTGTGAAATCTTCCTGTAAACCACTCTTGCCATTCAGAGCTTTAGTGTTGTCAGAGCCAGAAAAACTACTCATTGCATTGCTCCATAGTTGCTGCGTGTATTGAATGATTACAGTTATCATCAGAGGCATAGTATTAATGGATATGTGTACCACATTGAAGTCCATGATGACTTTCTGTAATGGAAAATTAAAAGAACTGCATCATTCTACATATGTTAATACTACATATGATAAATTGTTTGACATTGACTTCTGTGACCAGGCAGTGTTTCTTGCAGATCCTTAAAACTGTATGGTTTTTATAGTAATCATGGCTACTCCTTTCTGTTTTTTATTTCATATTCAGAACTAAAATGAATTTGCTTGTTCACAAAGCTGCCATATAGAACAGGAAGAAAATTAGATGAGTTACAACTTCTTCACCAAGGAGTAGATCGTAGAGAACTTGTATCACTGGAACGGGCTGTGCAGGGAGGTAGTAGTGTCATCATCCCTGGAGGTGTTCAAAAAATGAGTAGATGTAGCACTTGAGGCTATGGTCTAGTGGCTAGGGAAACGTGGTTAGGTCCTTTCCAACCATAGTGATTCTATGATTATATGCAAAATGTTGAACTCTTCTCATTCTCTCATTTGACCTGTTAAGACATCTGCTCCCTTTTTTGTTTGGTGAAAGCTCCTGTTTTAAGCTAACATGATAATTTCTTTGTTTTCATTAACCTTTAGACATACTGTATTTTAGAAATCATAATTTTGATTAGTCATCAGTTTTGCAGGAAAAAGTAGGAACAAGTTGCCTTCAGAGAACTCCCACATAATGCAAGAAATTGTAATGAAGGGGCATATGAAAGCAAAAATAATTGAAAAAATTCTGTGCCTTTTTGCCAATGTAATATATTTGATAGATTTGAATTTTCAGTGAAAATTACACTGGACTGTGGTCATCAGACTGTTCTATGCACCATTCTAGTTTCATGGATCTATTATCAAATGAAGAGGAAAGAGTAAAATGTGTCAAGGTGAAAATTTTGTTAAAAAAAAGTACTGGAGGAAATCTTGAGGAAAAGACAGCTGTAGGATCAGAAAAGGTTGGAATGATGTTTGAATTTGGCCAACATTTACTTGTCTACCTCATGAAGTCTAGGATTTCTTATGAAATATGGATTAGTTCACTCTTTGGAAGAGAGGATTGGGTGGATCACTTCTGTGCACACTGGCTTTACACAGAGAACTTGCTGAGAAATATGATGAGAATTCATTTAAATGTAATCTTACAAAATATTTTAGCTTCATGACTGCTTTTCTGTTCTTCAAGACATTAAGATGAGTTTAAGGGCAGAAGATATCAAAGTAATAGAATTCTTTATGTAAAATCATTGTGTTATTTACAAATAGGCTATGCTAAATCTATAAATGGAGATGGTGTGTCTGTATCAAAAAACACTGTATATATGAAGATCAGTTATCTTCACTTTCCAAGTAGTCAATTTTGCATGACTTTTCAGGATGCTAAACTGAATTAGCCCTTTTGACCTCAGGAGTCTTACACAGTTAAATATTTATGAAACATCAGAAAACGATAGTAGCTATTATGGCTCCTCAATTTTAGCAATTAATTTTATTGACAGAACAATAAAGACTCCTTCTTTATCAGTGTGGCAACATCATAATTCAGTTTCTATTTGTTTAAAAATAAAAAACAACAAACCAACAAAGAAACCAAGCCACTGCATCTTGCTTGTATGGAACAGGCAACCACTGTCTTGCTACAGCTCTGCTAAAAAGCCGTGTGAGGCCATATATATATTTCACCATATTATATGTGAGACAGTCATGTTGTAGTACATGTTATGCTTTCTTTCTCAACACATTAAAAATAATCAATATATTTTTTAAAAGCATGCAATCATTCTCTAAATTTTTTCATGCCTTTTAATTTGCTTAATTTAACTCTCTCTAACCAGTCTATGGTTATGTTTTGATTTTACTCAGCACATTGAATGCAGTGTTTTGTTTTCAACAGATGTGACTTTGAGTGCACTGGAGAACAATTTATACATTAGACTCAGAATTTTAAATGAATGTGCCCTCTAATGATTTCCTTTGTCTAAGCAGACAAAAAGTGACACTGAAACCAAGAAAAATTACTTAAAGGATCAGTTACATCTAAAATGATGAAATCAATAACAATATTTTCTCTGGGATTCTTTCACTTCGATAAGCCAAATCTTTACTTAAGTTAAAAGCCACATTAAAATTTAATCACAATCTGTGTGCTTTAGCAATTGATAATTTCTGGACATCTGCCTTCTGTTTTGTTAAAAGTCTTGTATTCCTTCTGGTTTTGTCTTGTTTTTTCATAGAAGATTAGGCACATTTGAAATTTTTAAAAATTGAAAAAGGTTTATAATTTAGGCTGGAAAATGTCATCACCTATAAGCCTCTGTGCTGTGTTTTTTACATACCTTAACCAAAGTACAGAAAAAAAAAAAAGGCAACATGTAACCTCAAAATAATCAGGATGCAAGCTAACAAAAATATTATCTCTAATATGACCACAAACCAACAAGATTTTTTTTCCCCCAAATTATATGTATTGATTCTATTTATCCTACCTAAATGAAAGCAAGGTTTATTATAGCCATCTTATACAAGCTATTTTGTCTAAGTGGTTTTTTTGCTACATCTTAGGCACATTTATCAGTAACTTGGGCTTAGAACAGTTGTAAATGCATAGGAATGGTGTTAATTGCATTTATACATGTTTCTGGAAACTTATGCATTAAAGCTTTAGTCTTAAGATTACATATTTCATAATGTAAGAGCAGATTTTATAGGAGCAACTACAACAATTGCTGCTGTCCCGTGCTTCCTCTGCACATAATTTCTCAGAGGAGGAGAATAAAGAAAGACTACATTTCATAGAACTTTCTCTGATTACGGCTCCATTCTGTGATCATCTAACATGTCTGCAGAGACTTGCAGTGATAATGTAGTATTTATTATAGGAAGACTATTTAGGAAAATCAATATGTTCAGTGTAGGCTGTGCATTTAAGTCTTGAAGGCTGAAATAGCTGACATAGTGGTCATACTATAGTGTCTTGTGGTAAAACATTTTTCACTCTATTTCAGAGTGCTTGAGCTAATCAATAAGGTTAACTAGATTTGTCAGGATTAGGGTCAATAAAATTTGTACTTGTTCAATATCAGAAGTAATGTAAATGCTGGTATTTATTTTTGTCATACTTTGTATCAGCTGCTAATTAATTAAACTTCTGCTAAAATTAATAAATAAGTAATAATTAATACACACATTAAAAAATATAATTCAAAATGAAGCAGATTGCTGTTTCTTGAAAATATAAGTATCCATATAATATGTCAATTAAGAAAAAAAAGGAAATATTCCAAATATGTCCACAATATGTCCAAATATGTCTGCAACATGTCCAAATGTATGCACAATATTACAAATATCAGACTATTGCATATTTTAGCATATATAGTATTTAGAATCTGTACATTAAAGATGATTATTCTGAAACTGTTGGAATTATCTACACAATTTTTGAAAAGAAAATGATTTTTTTTTTTTATATTTATGTATTACGTATTCTGAACACTATATAATTTATTTTTTTAAGTTATAACATATTTTACTGTCTGGAGAAATAAAAATAACCAAATTCTTTGTTACTCTTCTGCTGTGATTTTTAGGCACCTTAAACCTGTCTCAAAAACTATTAGTTTTCCATTACCATTTCACTTGCAGCATGATTTAAAATAGATTCCCTTGTCTTATTTGTAGGAACCTTGGACACCTCCTTTCTTTCATCTGTTGCTTTTGATAATATTTCTGTTTTGGAGAAATGCCGTTATCAAACGTCTTGATTTCTTTATTAAAAGACATTATACTTGTTATACAACTGAATAGGATATAGAGTGAAAGTTGTCTTTAAAACACAATAAATCATTTTAGATGTATATGTATTATGCACTAGAAGAATGGGTTATGTTATCTCTTGAGTGATGATGTCTCCCACTGTTTTATTTCAAACAGGTATTCTTTGTATGATCGAAACCTATGTACTTATGTCCTAACTACTCCAGTTTAGGTTTATTGCTTTGGGATTTTTTCCTAATGTTAACACTTCCTCTTTAAGTAAGTCTTATGTGTTTTATGATGTTACTTTCCTCTTAATATCCGTGAAATTTGCTAATATTTACAAGAACTTTAGTTTTTTTACACAAATCTATAACATTATCAGTTTACATTTTCAAACATAAACACAAACATATACGCTAAATGATTCATGAATACAAATACTTTCCCTTCTTGTCTTTTTTAAAGAGTTAAAGAGACTAAATTGTTTCAAATGAATGCACTAGCTTTTCTGCTTTTCTGAAAGCAAAAGCCAAATGAGTGGTTAAAAATATTGTAAGCTTGAAAATGCAAATGGTGTTATCCAAATATGCAGCCATATGTCCACAAGATACTCATTTTTTGGAAATTTTGTAAAGCTTTGAAGAAAAAAAAATATATTTAGAGATTCATGGCCCTGCTCCCCCCACCCTCTAAATGTAATTAGAAAACAACCACATTAGAATGAAATGTCAATAGTACTAGTAGTGCTGACTTTATTGTATGTTAGATATTTTTCTTATAGTAGCAGAACTGTTATACTGAATCAAAATACTTTAGTAGGCTACAAAATTCTATATAAAGATGGGATACTTCATAAACCATTTTATTTTCTAATAGCTATTTTTTCTAAACATCTGAGGAGCTAATAGAGGCTCTTCAGGCTTAGGCACTCACCGAACTTAGACGTAAATTAGTTTGTGTAATTTATGCTGCAAAGTTTGTCTAACCTTTAAGCAACTTCGCTCTGCTGATCACAGCATCAGTAACAATAGGGGATATGAGGCCAAATCCAAGTGGTTAAACCCCTAACAGGAAAATATCAATTAATCTTTTTCAATGGAGTTGAAGTATGGGTAATCCTCTCATTAAATAGTTTGAACTTTTCTCCCAGTAAACAAAAGAGGGATAATGAGTGATGTGGTCTGACTTGTTTACATGGAGAATCTTCAAGAGGCTTAGGCTCAGCTTCTCAACACAGGGTTCTTCATAGTCACTTGTCACTAATTGCCCTTTTTAAAGACATTTGTGTCAGTTCAGAAATTCCAAAAAGAAAAAGTCTTCTGGTTTTAAGAATGGCAACGAAAAATGCCAATATTCAAATCCAGTGCACATTAATTTCATTGTTCAGAAAATTTATATCCCAAATTAATTGATGACTTTTTTAACTTGGTAATATTAAAAAGTACCTCACTATGTTTTAGTGTTGACTCAAATATTTTAGGTAAATACAGCCCTTGAAGGAATCCTTCAAGTTTGTTCATTTTGATTTGAAATATCATGTATTTGAAAACAGGAAAATTATAATTTTTTAAAAATTCTTTTAGATAAAACCTCTGTATTTTCGAAAGTATGGATTTAATTTACAGTATTTTTTTTGTGCTTGCTCGCTTCTCAAACCCAGGTTCAGAGGTCTGGGTTTTGATTTAGCTCTGCCTAAGAATTGAGATAGAATCAGCCATGCACGTTTAGTTCTATAATTCCCTTTCATTGTTCCTCCCAAGACCCATTCTTCACTAGCAAGCTCAGTTATCTTGGAAGATGAAGTATTTTAGTACGCAGATAAAAGAACCAATTCAGAAACAGTAAGGTTAAGAAATTTTAGTAGAGCTTTGCTGTGATAATTCAGAACATCTGAGCCAGGGACCGATTACACCAGGCACAAAATATAAATACAACTTCATAATGATTTTCATTTCAACTGCTTCTCATGTTTTTAAAAGAAAAAAAAAAAAGTTATAGTACAGGATGGCAGGGACATCCATTTTCAGAACAAAGAGTTTCTGTTTTCTCTAATATTTCTATATTCTACTTTTAAAAAATTAAGTGAAGCAAAGAAATGCAGTCTGGCCAATACTTGTTCATTATGCGGAGAAAAAAAACTTATAGTATAACATACAAAAAAAACCCAACAACAAACAAACAAACACATAATTTTGTCTGCAGTGAGGATTGCTATGATAAAGAAGAAGTTTGATTCCAAGGGAGTTTCTCATTTCTTGCCATTTTCACACACAGAGAATTTGGAGGCCAGCATATTTTGCATGTTTCATTTAACAATACTGTGCTAATGCAAATTAAATCACCTGGGGAGAGCCCATGTCATGCTTTCACAGAAGAATGCAGTGAGTGAATTCATCAAAAGTCCCATATCCCTGTACTGTAAGCCAAATATTGAATTTGCTTTCTTAGATCAAGAAATTGTTTGTTTCATTTCCATCGGTTATCATTACTTGTTTGGGGGGGTTTGCTGGGACAGTGTTTCTCCAAATACATCTGACTATCTCTGTCAAGTCATCAAAATCCTGCCCATAAAGCAAACTATG
Source organism: Merops nubicus (assembly GCF_000691845.1). Taxonomy (NCBI): domain Eukaryota; kingdom Metazoa; phylum Chordata; class Aves; order Coraciiformes; family Meropidae; genus Merops; species Merops nubicus. The sequence continues at coordinate 84,235 of NW_008603539.1, read as the reverse complement.
TGTAAGTATGAATAGAGGAAAAAAACCAAACCAAACCAAACCAAACCAAAAAAAAAAAAAAAAAACAGAGCAAAAAAGGAAATATAGCAATACAGAAATTAAAATTATTATTAAAATTATATATATTACCTTCAAGGGAAATGTAGGGAGGGATTTTTGAGGATCAGTTCTGGGGACCAAGTTTTTCTAGTATAATGGCTCTGGAGATAGCTCTCCTTAACTCTGTTACATTCAAAGATGTATTGGAGCAGTTACTCTTCCAGCTTAGGTTTGACTAATCCTTCTAAATTTCTTCAGCAATGTTTATTGTACTGTATTAATAGCTCAAAATATCTGAACTAATCAAAATTACTGTTTGTTATTATAAATCTACTTCTTTAGCAGTGAACAAAAGCTCAACAATGTTTCCTCCAGTCAAGAAACACTGAAACGCTTGTCTAGAGAGTACTTTCCTTGATGGTGTTCTTACTGATAGATAAGAACAAGCTTACCAAGCATTTAAATGTAAAAAAAAAAAAAAAAAAGTCACAGCTGTTGTTCACACAGAGACAGGAGCAAAATATGGAGGGCACAATTCTTGCTATAAAAATAAATGTGGATATTCATTATTTGACCAGGTAAATTTCATTGTCTGAAATGCTGTATTTTATGAAAAAAGGTCATGATCTTCTGTTCATGATATTTGGGGTGGACATTTGAAATAGGCTTCGGCTTCTCTTGTCTATTCCGCCTAACCAAAAAATGTGCCCTGAAATGTCTTTGAATTATGCAAGAGAAAATATACATTTTCCTGTTACTGCAACAGCAGCAGCTTTGATGGAAAAGCTTTTTCTCTTCATATTCTTCATCCATACACATCACTCTCAATATATTGTGGTTATTTGGCCTGCATTTGAGTATAATTTTATTCATTTTAATGATTAATAGAATAGTGTGCATTTTCAGAGAAGCACACTATTCAAAGAACAAGGCTGCTTAGGCAGCAGAATGCAAAACTTCTGCATGTTATGAAGACTTTTTACATGGGATGTAAACATAGACATGTATATCTTTAAATATAAGTAGGGATATTTGAATTGGTTTTAATAAACATCAAATAAATATACCTTTGTTATTGAAGTTAGTAATGCAGCTACCTCAATTCCTTGTCTTTCATCAGCTGTTACATTACGCCCTTGAGCTGCTAGTGCAACTGGAAGATCTCTTACAACTAGAAACTACCCACACTATCCTCCTAACAGAGTTTTGTTCAGTTCCTGTAAGCTGTAGTCACTGATACCTGTACTTAACTTAAAGAGAAAAAAAAAGTAAAATAAATTGTATCAGATTCAAGTATTACATTAATAATAATTGGTCTGATGGTTGTGGGAGTTGCAGTCTCTGAGGTAATTTTTTTCTCTAGCTGGCTAGTTGAGCAATTCACGTGGAATTTATCTACATTAATCCTCTATAGAAATTAAGAACTAAATATTTACATCACAATGAAGTATCTGATATTTAATGAAAGTCTGAAAATCCTTAAAGGCTCTGTCACAGTGAATTTGCTACTGTTTGGTAAGTGGTTATGTCCATTCCAGGTATAATTATGGTGATTGTTGATATGTATATTCAGTGAAAGAAGTTTAAGTTGCACTGCCTCACAACTGACATGAATTATGGTTGCACAGGTGGTGTTTTCTTATGTGTATCAACCGATGTACTCATTAAACTACAGGAACTTAGTTTCTGAGAAGCATGAGATCCAAAACTCTGAAAAGAGAAATAATACCAAATACTTTTGTGATGGTTACATAGATATTGTTCACTTAGATTTTTTTAATCCTTGACTAATGCTGATGAAAGATTAGTGAGATTTTAAAATTAGGCACTATCTTTGCCTGTTTGGTGTTAGATTTGATAGCAGAATAATATCTACACTGTGCTTTACAACATTTGAGTAGTCATCCAGCTACATAGCTAGACATCTTACATTCTTGGAAACAAGTTCTTAATGACAGTTATTTTTTTGAACTGTGATATATCTTTTAATTTTCAGTGGAATTTCTGTTCTAAGTCACTTCAGATACTTTCAAAATGTATCTCACCTGCAGGACACATTCTTAATAAAACTGCTTTTCATAATGACTCTTTAAGAACTTTACTGTAAAAACCTGAAATCAATATTAGCAGAATTTAATTTGCCTTTTGACTGAAAAAAAAAAAAAATTTGCTTAAATAAAAGTACATGGCCCACTCCAAGTTCTCTTAACAAGTGCAATTTGTCTTACTCAGTCTACATAAAAACAAATATTGTACTTAACTGTTTTGATAGGAGCTATTCTTCTTCACTTTAAGGGAACATACATGGTAAGAGTTAATTTGTACACTAAAGCTGTGCTGATGTAAGAGATGCACAGATGCCAAAAGCTGAAGTCCCTCAGCTGCCCGCCAGTACCACTCAGTATGTGTTTTTCACTACCTCTGACACTTATGAATCTTACACTGAACTAAATCTACTCCCCAGTCTAGCAGAAAACTTTTACGCTTGTTTTGTAGGGTTAATTTTCTGTCACACTGGTGAATTGAATCAGCTCAAAGCAAAGCTTGTAAATCTCAAGGTCCAGCAAAACAGAGAAGAAAGCAGCAGAGGTGATGGCCAGTAAAAAGAACTCTTTTGGCAGCTCTAATGTGTAATTTCACCCTTAATTACCATGAAAGCTTTTATATATTGCAATAATATTATAGTATGAAAAAATAAATAGAAAAGAGCTTCTCTGGGCATTACCTTCATTCGCTCTCATTGCATTACATGAAAGAAGAACATATTTCAGCCTTAGAGAAAGGGAAGTAATCTTTGCAGGAAGGTGCTTAGAAAGTAAGTTTCTTGAGAAAGGTAATTCCTAGCAGAAGATAATGTTCAGTTATCTGAGAGGATAACTACATTTTTTTTTTCTTTCACAGATATGGCAAATCATTTACTATTTGTTCCTTTATTACTTCTCTTGTAAAATAAAGTCAACAATAGTAAACACACATCAGTTATAGTAGACTAAAGTACTAAATGCACAATGAATAAGACCCTCAAGTGGAAAGCGCATGGTTGTGAGAAAATAATGAATGGTATTTGTAGCGACACAGAATTGTGTCATAACAGTGGGAAGGGAAGCAGTGAAGGAACACATTTTCATGGTGTGGTGCTAGTAAGCACTTCTGATCCATGGACTATTTGCATTTATCTTTATTCTGAGGAAACATTTACTCTCATTCAATACCACCAGCATGAGAGGAAGTGGGTTGTTTACATCAACATTTACGCATTTACAAGATTTCTTCTGCTCTGAACTGAAGTGAATTTCACACCAATTTTACCATGCAAAAATCATGTAGATGTTTATGGATACTGTAAAACCAGCCTAGGAAGGGGAATGAAGTATTCCTCTTTGTTCTGCTGCCTGTTGGAAAGATTCATAGTTCCCTCTTTGTGAAGGCTGGGAAAGAGATATTGAGCTGCTATTACGGGAAAGGATCCTATCCCAATATTCTTTGTGGCCCTAAGTATAGCATATATCTAAATCATAGTGTTCAAAGAATGGATGCCATTGGTGCTGAACTGAAACTGTGCAACATGGTGGGTTATAAACTCTGTGAGATGCTGATCTGACTGGGAATTAACTGTCTTCCTGAGATCCACACCATGTGAATAAATTTTAAGTGGGCTGATCCTACTGCAAGCAAAATGCTACATGATCTGAATCATAGGTCAGATTACTGCTTTAATTGATAAAACCCATTACTGTGTAACACAGGATCCAAAGCAGGAGAAGCACATGGCACTCCACAGTAAGAGGAAGGTGTTCATCATCTTCAGCACTAAGAAAGTAAAAATAATAGTAGAGATTGTGGATATAATGGCTCAAGATATTGTTCACAATATTTTTTTATAGGGATACAATACCCACTTGTTATATAGTGCTGTTTGGTACAAGTAACATACATAACTTATAATGATTTATATGTAATTTAGGGTTTTGCATAATGAAACGCTGAGAACTTATTTGAAAATTGCTGAGGGAACTAAGGAAGATAACATTGACAAATCTTTCATTTTGTCACAAAAGGAGTTTCATCTTCCTATTAGGTATCCTAGTATGTTCCAGCTCCAGGCAACCTGTTCTTCATATTGAAAAACAGTAGAAAATGGGAGGGTAAGAAGAATCCAATACATTGTAAATACAGTCAGTGACAGCATTTGATTGTATTTGAGAGTACTTGGGGGATGTATGCAACCTGCTAGGCTTTCCTTTTTCCTAGAAGTCTCTTCCTTTGCATTTTCATCTTTTAGAAGGAAGGAAAACCAGCTGCATTTGTACATTTTAGCAGTCTAGAAATGTAGAACTTCCTGTATGTTTGCAGTGTTTGGTTATTATACTAGAGATGTTATATTTACACTCACCTAAATATGTACAGATCTAATATATTAATCATCTTTGGGGTCTGGACTTTCACTCAACCCATGATACACTATACACCTGTTTCTTCCTATGTACTACATCATCAAACCGATTCTAATTAAAATCTAAACAGTATCTTGAGATATGTACGCATTTAAAGATATGGACCTTCTGGAAATAATAAATGTTTATCTTAATTATTTTTGATTTGAGGGCAATGAGAAATATAGATGCTGTATTAACATTAAATGTGTTTATGTATTCCTGTATGATCATTAAGGTTGCTTATTCCTGATAAGCTGAATTTTATCTAAGGCAGGCACATAAGTACATCCCAGATTTGTCTTTTTCATTGAACCCAAAGTGTGTTATCTCTATCACAGACTATGACAGCTGTTCCAGATTTTAAACTTTTCAACAATTCTTCACACCTATCCAAACTCCATATCTGTAGGAGATTGTAAAGATCAGTTCAATGGTTTACATAACACTTTTTCTCTTACTGCAGAGTGGCCACACCTATGAGGTCATTTGCTTGCCAGATTTTCCAAATCTTCCTTGGCCCCTAAACTACTGTGTAGGAGAGATTAGCCAAATGAGATAGGAATTTAACTCCTTTCAAGAAGTTTTTTTCTGGTTCCATGACTACTAATTTTCCCTTTTTCTTTTAATGGAAAAGGTTCAGTTTCAGTAATTTTTAAAATTATCAGCAAGGGACCACATAGGTTAAAGATGACTTCAAGGGACTGTAGACTGGCTTTCTGCCATTTTTCATTCATTTCTGTGTGAACAAAGCCTCAGGTAAACCTTGTGTATGAAAACCAAATGAACTCAATCCTAGAATGTTCATTCCACCCTAGTAATTAGAGCTGCTGATTAATTCCTCACATTCACAGCACTTGCATAAACATAAACCTGAGCAGCAGCAACAGAAAGTGTCATTAGGACAATCTTAAGAACAAGAAACCTGTCACCTGATGATGACACTGAAGTTTTTTGATTGAGCTGAAATAAGTTGCTGGCAAATAACACTACAAAGTAAGTCAGTGATCTCTACCTCTCTGCAGAAGAAGTGAAATTATAAGTCACCGAGGGACCAGTGAGAAACAGTAAAAGGGATTCTGAATTTGGGACGAATTTTACCCTATATATTCTCTGTTCTTACATGTCAAGTAGTTAAGTGTGAATGGATGACATTTTGTGAACTGTCTTTTGCTATTACTACTGAAAGCTCTCACTAGGAAAAAAAGACAAAATGATATCTCTTGCCTTTTGCTTCATGACCTTTTCTCATTCTATGAGCTAGTTGCCTGTTAGAAGTGGGAGCACTGTAGAATCGGATCCTTAACTGTGTCCTCTTCAACATTGCAACAGAGAAGATAGAGCTACATGTGTTTCAGAAATTATAAAATGGATAGAGGATAAGCAAAAGACGGTTACATTTCTTTGTGTTTTCTTGAGTAAAAATATCTGAAGTGCTGGGGTCTAAATCCCAAGCCCCGAATCAGGGTTGACATGTGGATGTTGTCCACAACCAGGCAGAAAAGATCTTCCTCTTAGTTTTCTCTTAGAGCCTGGCCAGCCTTGGGTGAAAACCAGTTAGGAGATCACCACTAGGTGCCCTGCCTTCAGCATTAACATCAGGTGTCCTACCTCTAAAGTTAATAGCATAAAGTCTGTCTCTGCTTACAGCGGGTGGGGAAGTTTATTATGTAGTGGGTGTAGTATGTAGGGCTTCTAGTTGTCAGAAGGGTTCCTTGGCTGTCTGTTGCAGTCAGAGTTCCCAGTTGCAGTGGGACACCACCGCAACTGGGAGCAGAGGGAGGGTTACGTGTGTAATAATGGTGGGGTTTTTTGGCAATTGCTATATGATGGGAATTGGACTGGCTTCTGAGTCAGTTTGTTCCTGTCTTTGCTTCATCCTACACTGTGAGTGAAAGTATCAATCTTGTTATTCTTCTGGTTGTTAGCCACCTCATATCCTCCCTGAATACTTTAGAATTGCAGGCAAAGATCTGTCTTGTGTGCTGCCTATTGATAACTGTGTCCTTCCGATTGGGGTATGCAGACAGCAAAAGAATATCACAGGTTTTGTAGGGGGAGAGCTTATGCCACAGGAACATAGACTTGGTTATATTATAGTGATTAAAAGAATATCTCAGCTGTCCTATCCTGGAGAGGTTTCTGAGGGAAAGGTATTGCCTAAATAAAATGAAAAAGAGGAGGGGAAAAAAAAAAAAAAAAAAAAAAAACCAGAATGGAAAATAGCAGAGATTTGGTTGACTTTTCAAAAAGCATCTTTGCTATACTGAGGTTCAGAATGTTTTCACCAGAAACATTGAAAGATGGCTTAAGGTAAGAAAAATGTGTATCAGTGGAGGTGAGAAACTAGATGAGCACGCAACATTAATCTATGTGGCTCATCCCAGCAGAGACTGGCATAGGTGTTAAGTGATACCAGTCACTTTCCAATATGATCAGAAATGTGTTAGGGTAAGTAACTTGTATTTTAACATACGTAGGGTGGGAAAGCATGGACAGAACATGATTAAGAAGAATGAGGAGGAGAGGTTTGATATGTAGTAATTGGTGTCGACTGAGTTTTCTCTGTTTCCCAAATTCACTTCATATCTTCTAAGGTTTTGTTTAATTTAATTTTTCATATTTTCATAGGGTAATGACTTGTATTTGAATCTGCATTTTTACTTCTGTTTATTTACGAACCTTATAAGCATCTTGAAATAGAAGTACAGTATCAGTTACTGTATCATTACATCCTCTATCTGGTAGAGTCAGGACCCATTTAATATTCCTAGTTTCCTTGTATTTATAGTTTTTGAGTTAAAATATGGTACAAATGAGAGTCAAATTTCATTTGTGAAACACAAGAACAGGACAACAAATAGGTTGTGTATGTAGTTAACTCTGAATTATTTGCCACAGTATGTCCACATCAATGAAAGGTCATAATAAAATCTAGATTTTAATTTTAATTCAGAATTATTAATGTCCTAATTAAAAGTATGGCTGTGGATATTTTGGTCATCAGAAATTAGATCACTGCTCAAGTACCTGGAACACTTTTTTTTCTGTTCAAAAATTTCAAAGTGTAGTATGAAAAATGAGCAGTCACTCTGTGTGACATGTTTACTATTATTTCCACATTGAAAGTAGTTAAATAGAAAGAAAGCTATTTACTCAAAGGCAGACAACAAATAAGTGATAGAAACGAAAACAGGAGTCCAGAGTTCCAGTGTTCAATCTTACAAACATCAAGTTAGTATCCTTTCCAGATTTTCGAGGTATTGTTTGAAGGATGTTTTTAAGGTATGCAGTCTTAAATTCCATCTTTTAAGACTGTCTGTTTTGGAGGTTGGTATAAGAATGTTTTTAAGCATTTGCTTATTTTTTGAAAGGTCTCTTGTATTCTTATTTTTTTGAAAACCTAAACTAAAATCTTTCACCAGATTTACTATCTCGGTATTAATCTAGTACCTAAGAGAACTCCAGGCAACACTGGCAGTTGCACTATAGTATGGGCAAATACAGAAACAGGGGTGTTAGAGAAGGAAAGTATAGGACTGCAGGAACCTCCAAGAAGATGGTATGTTTTGTAAATAATACTTTGAAACATACATAAAATTTACTCTTAATGTGTGGATTTTACATATAATGTCTAATAAATATATTTCACTAGAATTTAATATGTCTCTGTGCTATAGTTACATAAGAGATGTGTATTCAGTCTAGTAGAAAAGAAGGAAACGAAGGAAAATTCAGATCTCAGCACAAACTGTTTCTGCCTTGTATGATATACTTTTGTTTTGCAAGTGTCTTGAATGTTACCAGGTAAATTTTACTTCTTTAAGTGCATCTGTTTTTACACAGTGAAGTGCATTTTGATGGAACTTCTGACAGAGAGGGGAAAAATTGTATGTGCTGCTTATCCATGGAGCCTCTTCCAAACCATATCTGAAATAGTAATGAACAAGTTGCTCCGATAATATTGACTCAATCAGATCATATGGTGAAACATTTCCAGACATATTGATAAATTCATTGATTCTTCCCATTCTTTTGGTCACTGGACTATAGAAAAAGGGATCACTAGCCATTTGACCTTCACTGTGTATTAAATAAACACCAGATGGTAAGGATTCATTCAGTAAATCTATTCTTTCTTCTTCATAGTCATGTTCACACTGTTGCTTCCCACTGAGTCTTTATCTCTATTTGTCATGGTGCCAAAGCTGCCTCTATAGCACCTTTCATGCATCACAGCTTTCAAATCTTGTCCCATTAGTTTCATTTTGTTTCTATCATAAATAATCTACTACTTTCTCATACGCTCTTTCATTACCTAATAATGCTTAGTCTTTGTACAAAAGAGTAAAGTATTAAAAGGTTAGTGAGTACAGTTTGCCCATTAGTATATATTCTGTGTGACACTATGAGAGAAAAATGTAAACTACAGGTAATTATGCATTCTATGAAATAGCTGTACTTTCAATAACTAGGTATATTTTTTGTTGTGATTGGAATGAGTCTTCCATGTTAAACATGTTATAGAAGTTGATAACATGAAACTTCACTCAGGAAGAGTTAGGTGCCTGTAATTTAGCCATTTTGAATATCTGTTCACTGGACACCTTTTTTTTTGGAAGATATAGTAGGCTTAAGGAGCATTTACAACATCATAGTTAAGTGCTGTTTGGATTCAGATTTAGATTTCTAAATGACCTAAAGGTGAAAATTAAGATTTTGGTTCTGAAACATTATTAGTTCAAATAGGTGAGAAAAGAACCCAACCAAACAACAAAAAAGAAAAAAAAAAACAGCCAAACAAACAACCCAACATATTCAACCTTGTGCATAGAAGTGTAGTATGTTTTTTTGTGAAAAAAAAAAAAATAAATTTTTTTTTTCTCCCTCATTATAGTCAAGACTAGTGGGAGATCACTATGAGTTATCACATCTCAGATATATTACTGATTGGAAAAAATCTTCATCTAAATGTGTGATAGAAAACATTTAGTATTGGAATTATACTACTAGTTAAAAGGACACAATCAAAATTTGATGGTTATTTAAAGTATAATAGCATTATCTCTATATACAAACCATGTTCTTTGAAATAATTTTATGATGTGTGTTACAAAGATCATCAACCTTTTAACGGTTGAGGGTTTTTTTTTGTGGGTTGTTTATTGTGATTTTTTTGTGTGTAGGTATACTGGAAAGGAGAGAAATTATAAGGAAAAACTCCTAAGTCAGTTGCTTTCTGATAATAATTAACAAACAAGAGACTGTTCTAATTCCCCTGAGCATAAAGAAACACTAATGTGGCTAAGAGTTTTGATGTTTCTTTGATCTCCTAATGTACTCTGTTAATTTGCAGGTAGCACATCTTTTTCCAAATAAGTAATAAACACAATACTGAGTCTCGTATGAAAACATACTCCCTACAGTTGAAACAGAAAAACAATATCTGGGGCTGATGGGGGGAGGGTTTTTCTAATTACCTACCTGCCTATTCTTATGTTCCTTTTGGTATTGCAGAAGTCTGAGGATAAGAGAAGAAAAGGAGAGGGATAAATGGCTAGACTGTAAAATCATGCTTACCATATTGCCTAGGTGACACCACTGTGCAGGCATTAATTGTCATGTGCTCAATGCCTGTGTCTAATCAGTTCACCTGGAGCAAGCAGTACCAAACATCTTGTGCAGACAGTTGAAGTAGGTAGGTTAGGGAGAACAATCAAGTTCAAAGTGCATTTCTTCATAGAATTGTAGAATTATTTGGTTGGAAGGGATCATCTAGTTCCAACCTCTCTGCCATAGGCAGGGTCATCTTCCACTAGACCAGGTTGCTCAAAGTCACATCCAACCTGGCCTTGAACACTTCGTGGGACGGGGCATCTACAACCTCTCTTCGCAACCTCTTTCAGTGCCTTAATGCCCTCACAATAAATAATTCTTTTCTTTGAATCTAATTTAAATCTACCCTCTTTCAGTTTAAAGCCATTATCCCTTGTCCTGTCGATACATTTCCTGACAGTGTCCCTCTCCATCTTTCCTGTAGGCCTCCTTTAAGTACTGGAAGGCTGATATAATGTCTCTATGGAGCTTTCTCCAGGCTGAATAATCGCCTCTCTCAGTCGTTCTTCATAGGAGAGGTGTTCCAGTCTGGACGCACTCTAACAGATTCATGTCCTTCTTACACTGGGACTCCAGAGCTGAATGTAGTACTCCAGGTGGGGTCTCTTGAGAGAGAAGCAGAAGGATGCAATCACTTCCCTCGATTTGCTCACTATGCTTCTTTTGATGCAGCCCAGGATATGGTTGGCTTTCTGGGTTGCAAGCGGATGTTGCCGGGTCATGTTGAGTTTCTCATCAACCAACACCTCCAAGTCCTCCGCAGGGCTACTCTCAATTCATTTGTGTTTGGGATTGCTCTAACACATATGCATGACCTTGCATTTGGCCTTGCTGAACTCTTTGAGCTTGGCATGGGCCCACTTCTCAAGCCTTTCAAGGCCTCTCTGGATGGCATCCCTTCCCTTCAGCATATTCATTGCACCACACAGCTTGGTGTCACCAGCAAACTTCCTAAGGATGCTCTAAATCCCACTGTTTGTGTCACCAACCAAGATGTTAAAGAACTTCAGTCCCAATCAGTCCCTGAAGAACACCACTCGTCATTGGTCTCCAATTGGACATAGAGCCATTGACTGCAACTCTTTGAGTGTGACTATCCAATTCCTTATCCACTGAGTTGTCCATCTGTCAAATCCACATCTCTCCGATTTAGAGACAAGGATAGTGTTAAATGCTTTGCACAAGTCCAGGTAGTTGATTTTGGTTGCTCTTTCCTTATCAATTAATGCCAATGCCTAGAAAGTTACCAGATTTGTCAGGCACTTTTTGCCCTTAGTGAAGCCGTGTTGGATGTCACAAATCACCGCCTTGTTCTCCATGTGTCTTAGCATAGATTCCAGGAGGATCTGCTCCATAATCCTGCCAGGCACAGAAGTGAGACCTGACTGGCCTGCAGTTCTTCAGGTCTTCCTTTTTTCCCTTATTAAAATTAGTGCTTGTTTCCCCCTCTCCAATTAGGGAGAACTTCACCATACTACCGTAACTTCTGAAATATGATGGATAATGCCTTAGTCACATCATTTGCCAGTTTCTTCAAGGACCTGTGGATGAATCTCATCAGGTCCTATGGAATTCTACAGCTTCATGTTCCTTAGATGGTCTCAAACCTGATCTTCTACAGTGCACGATTCTTTAGTCTCCCAGTCCTTGCCTTTGCCTCCTGTGGTTTGGGCTGTGTGGTTGGAGCCTTTTGCCAGTGAGGACTGAGAAAAAAACTGAGTACATCAGCCTTCTCCATGTCCTGGATAAATAGGTCTCTTGTTTCCTTTTGGAGAGGGTCCACATTTTCCCTAGTCTGTCTTTTATCACGGATGTACCTATAGAAGCTTTTCTTGTTGCCCTTGATGTCTGTGGCAAGAGTTAATAATTCTATTGGGGCTTTGGCTTTCTTAACTTGATCCATGGCTGCTTGGACAATTTCTCTGTGTTCATCCCAGGCTATCTGTCCTTGCTTCCACCCTTTGTAGCCTTCTTTTTCATGTTTGAGTTTGTCCAGGAGCTCCTTGTTCATCCATACTGGTCTCCTGATGTATTTGCCTGACTTCCTCTTTCTTTGGGTGTGTTGCTCCCGAGCTTGAAGAAGGTAATCTTTTAATACTAACCAGCTTTCTTGAGTTCCTCTCCTCTCCAGGGCTTTATTCCACGGTACTCTACCAAGCAGGTGCCTGAAGAGGCCAAAGTCACTCTCCAAAATTCAGGCTAGTAAGCTTGCTGCCCTAAGGGATCTTGAAATCTGCTATTTCGTGGTCACAGCAGCTAAGGCTGCTCTTCAGTTTTACATTCCCCACCAGCCTGTCTTTATTGATGAGAACAAGGTCCATCAGAGTAACTCCCCTCATTGGCTTCCGTATCACTTGGAGAAGCACATTATTATCAACACTTATGACCTGCTGTGTTGTCCCTCAAACAAATACAGACATGGTTGAAGTCCTTCATGAGGACCAGCACTTGTGAATGGGAGGCTACTCCTACCTTAATCATGATTCATTACTCTATTGTCACTACAGAATCTTGGAAAACTTCCTGGATTAACTCAAAACAGAAGCAACTTTTTGAGACTGAATGAACTGTTTTAAATAAATCTTTGCCAGTGACCTGCAAAAGTGTGTTGTTAAAGAAGTTATAGCTTTGTTTTTTAAACTTGACTAGAAAAAAAGTTCACCTTAAAAAGATATTTAATGTTTGCTACTTCCTTGTGTGCACATTTTCAAGTGTTATTTCCCAGAAACAGCTTTTTAACTCATTGTATATTGCAAAACCCCAGAAATGTAACATTCATCCAAATGAAACAGAATACATTGAAAGACAGTGTCGCTACTGTTCTGCATTGTTTAACATTTGTGTTTCCTTTGAAAATTTGACTAGAGAGACCCATTGGTTTGTTTCTTTCCCTCACTCCAACACTAAGCTAGCAACACAGCAGTTTATTGTATCCTTTGTGATGATTACTGATACTAATCTGTTTAGTCCTAGTGACTTTTGATGACTTTATTTATATTTTATTTTCATTTTGTTTTTGAGTTGCTAACAAAATTACCAAATTATCATATGGACAATCTCTTCTGGATTACATTTAAAATAAGTACCTGACTCAAATGCAACACAAAGTTCATATTTCAGCTTTCCTTCTTGTAGTTACAATAACTGGAAGTGGTATTACTTGGTCAAGGTTATTTTCTGTCCTTTGGCTTCAAAGCAAAAACATTTGGTGGAGGAGGAATGAAGTCACTTTAAACTTGCTATTTATCTCTAAGAGCTGAAAAAGGCAGTGTAACCCCCTCATGCATAAATATATCACCTTAAGTTTATATTGCACTACTTCTAAAAAGTACTGAAGAACATGCCACAATATGTCTTGTTCTAGCAGCTGAAAAATTATGCTATGACTAAAATGACATCATTCTGCCGCCCACAGAATGTTTTGGCTCTGAGAGCTCAAGGAGCAGATGAAATTAACATAAAATGTCACTGTCATACAAAAAGGCAGAAAAAAATTTAACATCTTCTTCATTTCTTTCACAGATCTGAGTAGGAGGTCACCGTAAAGCATGTCACAAGAATTTTGAGGATGAAATAGAGCCTTTTGCTGAGGGCCAGTACAATAAATATTGTTGAAATTTTCACAATAGGGCTTACTGTAAATCAAAATAGCCTGCAGAATTTCTTTTTCTTCTGTCAACTAACAGTTGCTCCGTAGGACTCTTTATCTTTATATTAACATAAACCAATTTTTAAATTGTACTTAATTTGGAATGATCAGTAGCACTCTAAATAATAAACCTAGTTCACACATTATTTATTTACTTATTTAGTTATTTACCATTGTAACTCAGAATCCTATTAAAAATTATGTTTCCATTTGAGTAAACTATTCTGTGGTCAAATAGTAAGACGTTCCCTTACTGAAAGAGTTTAAAGCTCAGACATCAAAAAGGGTGTGGTATATTGGAAAGCAACCCAGATAGTAACCAGGATGGTGACAGGGCAAAGTTACAAACTGAACAAAGCTTACCAAAAAAGCTTGAAGTCTCACCTCACAATATTAAATCAGCGTGAAATAGAAATATTTTTGTGGCTATCACAGAAGACTTCTAATTTAAGTCAATGTCCCTTTTCTATTAAGTTTTACCAGAATTTCCTATGAATAAATTTGACGTGTGCAAACCTTGAGGCTGCTTAACATCAAGTAACATGTAGTCTAGGTGTTGATAGAGAACTTAGTAAGTAGGAAGGCTTAATGTAGAGAGCAAAAGAACTGTTTTGATCATACTAATTTAAAGTGCCAGCTACCCAATCATGAGAGATTGAGAAGGTAGGTCACAATGCTGGATGTGGGTGGGTGTTTAGTCAACAGCTACAACTGTGAGATCCTGACATAAGGAGTGAGGTGCAGAGAGTGAAAAATTGCTGATCAAGGGCAGAGTAGTAGGAGAAATATACTGAAAGAGGGAGACTGGAATAGGAGGAAGCATCAAAGAATGTTTCTGAAGGAATGATGAAAAATGAGAAGAGAATAACAAGTGAAGGAAGACAGTGATAGATACGGGTTTTTTTTAAATATTTTTTAAAATAACACAGCACTGTAAGATAAGGCAGAACTTTTTTCACTATATCCAGAAAAAGAGTCCTAGAAGAGTGGTGCAGATGGCAACAAGCAGAGAATTATTTGCAGCACGGTTTTCACTATATTTTACTTATGCAGATAAGACTGGAAGAAACAATTTAGCCACTGAGTAAAATATAATATTGACTTTGATTTAGTTTTCCTGGATGTTTTACCTGTCGTTTTTTAAAAAATTGAGTCACTACCAAAATAAAGAACTACAGATGAGATTTCTTATATTAAATTTACTTTATTGATAATTATTTTATGATGATTGAAGAAACATCTTCTACTTGAGTTGCATGTTCTGTATCTTCAATAATCAACTCTAGACTAGAAGTAAAAATTATTAGAAAATGTCATATGCCACTTTGTTGGTACAAACTCCCTTCCTTGTTTGATATTACACATTAATGATCAAGATAAGTATTTCCAAGGTAGCTTCTGAATTTTTTTTCCCCTAATGCTATTAGGAATAGCTTTACTTGTTTATGGTACAAAACAAGTGAAACTGTAGAGACATCCAAATTCATAAGATGTATACATTGCTGATCAAATCCAGTGCATAAGTATACTGAGAAGTTATACTGCTTATTTAAGTCCTTCTGCAACAAAAGCAGAAAAAGAGGAGAACCAGAGGTAGAGTCAAACTGCCTGCTCCCCACATGTGACTTCCAGTATATGAAGAAATTAAAAGTCGTAGTAAATGTTCAGGGAATTGTCCAGGGGGGTCAGCTAAGTGAGCAAATTCAATGGTATGAAAACAGTGTTTTGACCTTGCAATGCAAATTTAATTGGCAGAAATATTATGCCTAATAATAGAGGCTGAATAAAAAATAGATAAAAGATGTCACTGAGAGGAAGAGCAGTATGATTCATTCAGGTATGCATAATGTGTAGAGAGTTTCAGGCACTTGCTGAGGGTTAAGTACATGGTAAGAAAGCTGAAATCCTTTTCACCTGAAAAGGTGGAAAGGAAGAGTTTGAGTCTCAAGAATTTGATGGAAATAATAGTTACACTGGAGAACTATATGACGAAGCCAATGATGAGAAGACAGAATAAAGAGAAGCTGGGCTTTGAAAGAAGAGGTTGACACAGTAATGGATTCCTAAAATTGCTTGTAATTCTTACCAAACAAAACCCCAAACCAGTCCTAATTAATATTCTTTTGAAACATAAGTGAGAGGCTACTTGCGACTTCAGCTGAGAGAATGCTGATTTTTGTAGCTGCGGATTTGTAGCAATAACTGAAGAACCTGTGCAAAGCCAGGGTATTGAGGAGCAGATGAGGAACACTTATCATAATGTGAGCCTGGAGATTGTTTGTCTAAGTTGCAATAGCTTGTGGAGTAAACAGACGGAGAGGTGTGATGATACCCCTATCATTCATGGATTACTATGGTAACACTAGATTAGATTGATATTTTGTGGTTGAATATGCAGTTCAAAAGCAAGATGGTGATACCTTCCAAGATATTAATTACGATATTTGGCATCTATTAAGCATTTAAAACACTGATTTTACTGAAGAAAGCATCTGTATGACACAAATTGTTAGGATGTCGTTGCCAGAAGATGGTGATGTTTAACTAAGAGGCGAGGTGTACGCTGTGCCCAGAAAAAGCTCCCTGTTTGAATTTCTGCTGTCAATATCACATTACCAAGGGCCATGCAGCAACAATACTGTCTGTCAGCTCATCCAGTGACACATTCATGCTGCATGTGATTTCTCAGGAGTAGATATTTTAATATTTCTTGGTTTACTTTGTAATATGATGAAATATTTTTATGAGTATAAAACTGGGAATCAGATACAGAATTGTATAGCCCTTCAGAGATCACTTGCAGGCAGTTTAAAAAAAAAACAAAAAAGACTATTAACAAATGAGGAGGATGGAACATTTCTCCAGAGCAATGCACTTTAGTGCAACTTAGCATGTATGTCAGTCTTTGAAGTGTCAATTTCTCTGACACACTAGTGTAATGAATTTTCTGGAAAACTGAAAAAATAGGCTGAGACTACAGAAGAAGAATAAAATTAATATTAAAAAAACTTGGCAAATTTCCATAACTATTGTTAACCTATTCCAACACGACTCATGTTCCAAATATGCATATGTTGTTAAAGCATGCATAACTGACCAGATTTGGAGTTCCTTCATACAGAAATTTCAATACTTTTAATCAGCTAAAGAGGGATTTTTTTTTTTTTTTTTTTGATGGTGACAAATCAGAATCTGGTCTATTTAGTTTATACAGTACTAAAAGTAATATTAAGTATCTTGATCTTGTAGTGGAGTTTTGTATTACATTTCAAATTGAAATAGTTTAAAATTTTACTAGCTGTTATTCTCAGTCTGACATAGAAAACTGTTTAATTCAATACAGAGTTGTAAGATTCAGTGAGGTAAATTTGTACATATGCACACAGACTTCCAAACTCAACTATAAGCAATATAAAACTATTCCCCTTAGTCCTTATACATATGTGCTAGGTTTTGTAGTTACAAAGATATTCAGGATCTAATGAAATTAACAAAACATGCTTAAATTCCTATTTTTAGCTTCTTATTCGGATGTTTATACATTTTACATACCCTGTACTATAGATCTATATTCAAAGTGTTAGTAACCCTCTTACATGGTTTGTCTTGCAGCCAGATTTGTCTTATTACCATCATGGTTGAAAGAGCAGCATTAAATAAGCCTATCTTTTCAGTTCCTGATTGTGATAGTTAGCATATGAAATTTATTTCCGTGTAATCCAGATCATTTTCCAGAAGCTTTGAGAATGGTATGTAGTAGTTTCTTAGAGAGCTCATAGAAACTCTATACTGACAGACCAAAAAGCCCTTCAACTGTCACTTTATGTCATTAACAATTTCTAAATCCATTACAGATGGGATGGACTGATAAGAACTATGGGCAGATCTTTTTCCCAGACAGAAATATCCCCTGAGACTTTTCCTGCATGTAACGTTTCTAATGATTAATGGGAGAAAAATAGGAGCGCCTGCCCCACAGTTAACATACACTTCATTGAAAAAGGTTATTTGTATCTGGTGATCTGCTTGCTTTGGATGTCTTTAAAAGTTAAATACAAACTGGATTTTTTTTTTTTAAAAGAGCTACCAAAATAAAAAACAAGCTCTACACTGTAATTGCTCATTTTTTCCCCTTACTTAGTTTTAAATATTAACTTCTTATAACTTCACAGAAATTTGTATAAATGGTGCTAAAAGGCTAAAATGTTTATCTTCTACCCCCCACACCTCCCTTCCGTTCTGATGTTTTATTTCTGTAAACGAGGGCTGCAGCTGGAATATTGTTTTACTACAAATCTCACACTAGCACTGTTGGTTGTGATATGACACCAGAGATTCTTATCTGTAGGCTGGTTTGGAATTATTAAACATTCTCACATTGTGCAAAGTGTTGAGGATGAACAGCAGTGCAGTGAGGTGGATCCAACACTTCTGTGCTTCCCACCTGATCCTTGAAATGCGACTCCTTTAAAAGGCTAATATTTGCTTTATACAGAAGTGACAATATTCAAGCACTAACATGTACTGGAAATATCACTGAATTCTATGCTCTTCTAAGTTCTTTTCTGAAGAGAAAAGTGAGGGGGTGAAGAAAGAATGAGATTAATCCAAATAAAAAGAAGGAAAATGTATTATTACTACCAAAAGATTCTGCAGAACTTTTATGATGGGAGAATCTCCAGTTAACCCTAGTGATTAGTTTTCTTTGAGATGACATAATATTTTACCACCTTTAAAAATAAGGAACTAAAAAATGAAACAAAATGCATTTCTGAATGTCCATTTTTATTTTTTTATGAGACAAATATTTTATTCACAGTCTTCATTTTTGTGATAATTATTAAAAAGAAAACACTAATAGAACCATGGATTCAGGAGCAGCCTAACTACTTGAATAATAAATCTGTACTACTTTTATGGAAACGTCAGTGTGAGGTGTAGAAAGGCAGTGACGGTAAACTAGTGTTTGTACTATAATTACATATACTTAAAATGCATGAACTGAAGTTATCTCACTAGTCCAATTCTACTGAGTAACTGTGTACCACATCACATGAATCAGAAATTATGAGGCAAAAGATCCACAATAATGCAACCATCATGGACAAGGAAGTCTAACAAAACACTTTGACACTCTAAAATGCCTGGCACAGATGAGATTATTTCATCATGTGCTGTATTAGGGTGATTCAGAAATAAGATACAGGGACAAGAGAGACGCAAAAATCAGTCCAGAACTACCCTAACTTTCCTTATAATACTGCTAAGAACTAGCTGCCTGAAAGAATAATGAAGTCTAGGTTAAAGTAAGAGCCTGGTCCAAATTACAGTCTGGTTGGGAGGTGTAATTTTATTGCTGAAAAAACAATCAATGAAATAGAAGAGTTTTTACAGTGTTTTCTTCATATTTCCTGTGAGGTTTTCTTCAGATTTTTTTTCATTCTCTATTTTTATGGTTTATACAACCTAGTAATAGAACTGCAGAATTACATCTCTGTACCATATCTCTCCTGTTATACACATCCTGGCATTGCAACCTCACCTAAAATATCAAAATAATAATAATCTGAGTGCCTTCAAATCTGGATCAGCTGGGAACTGCTAGGAATACCTAGAAAATAAGTCTAATGCTATAGACTTATAGACCCAGCATAAGAAGTCTACTGTCAGAAGTTTTTCCTTCTGTGTGAGATACTATGATATATGCACAAGTATTATGGCTTCCGAGGTCATGGCACTGGCAGAAGTAACCACCTAGTAAGGTATCAGTTTCAAGCAGCTAAAGTCAAACAAGTCATGAACTGAATGGGAAAAAAATCTTTCTATATTGTAACAATGAATAGACATCTACACAAAATTTGTTTGTTCTAAGTTATACTGCAATATAATTTCAAGAAGAATAATTGCTAGACAGGAAAAGAGAGTCCAAAACACAACACAGTTTGAAGTTTACATTCTCTGTTTCCTAAGTGAGTCTTGTAAAACCTAGTCATTTGTTAGTTTTGGGCCTACCTTTTTTTTTACCTTTATATATATTTTTTTTCTTCTTTTTAATTAATGTTGTCATGGCAATGGGAGGTCTTATTTTTGGAGTGTTGAACAGCCAGTCTGAAGTTTGAATCAGTAAGAAGAGTAAATGCTCATCACCTTTGAAATTAATTTTGCTGGACAATACAATTTGTAGTCAATGTTTTTTATGATGTAAATCTGAGCTTAACAAATACAGATGCTTCTTCCCTGTAAAAGCTTTTCCTCATTTAATCACTTCATCATCCCTTGAACTTTACCATTATGTATCACAAATCTCTTTCTGATTAATGTTCTTGGGTGGGTGGAGGGATTGAATTTGTACTTCACACTAGTATCAATACTGCTGTTTAAACATGCTTTTGTCAGCTTAGTAGTTTTGTTTCCATAAACAGTTGGTGCCATAATGCTACATTTGTCCACATAAACTGGGAATACTTCAAGCACATTGAAGTAAAGGAAAGTTGCAAAAGTAGATTTTCTCAAATAGGTCTTTTCTAACCTTAGGAAAAGTAATGTCTTAAAAATAATTTTTTAAATTATTATACAGTCAAGTTCTGTCTTCTAATTTAACTTCAGAAATATACCTTTCAAAGAGGTATTTACTGTATGTGCTCATTAATGTATATAGAAGAGCTATCAAAGACAACAAAAGGAATATATATGGTAAGTTAGTCTTTTGATATTGTCACAAATCTATGCCTGTTGTTCTGTTACAAACATGTGAGAATGTTTCAAGAAAAATGGTTGAAACTTACAAATTAAAGGTTCTTCAATATTGCATCTGGCTGTAACATGTAATTAACATTTTAAAGGCTACAGTTTAATTTAAATGAATGGCAGGCCTTTGACTGCACAAGACAGCTCATGAACACGATTACAACAAAGTAATTTCCCTTTGTCAGATACAGACTTTCAGTAATAGTGTTCTCTTAGCTTAATAAAGTTAAGCACCACTTACAATCGGCACTTCATTTTGCTTCTTTCTATTATATAGAATGGTGGTTGTTCAGTTCTTATAGCAGCCATCTGCGTAGGTGTTCATTTGTACTCTCCTGCTGTGTGGGTACTCTGTCTAATTCCCAAGCTTCTAGCTTTATAATAGTTTCACAAAATGCTGTTTGAATTTTTATAAGCTAGTTTTCATTATCATTTGTTGAGTGTTCCAAAGCTTTATACTGCCCAATATGATTCTATTTTGACTCATGTTTGTATGCATTGATAATGTCTCTGTGCTGTAATGTTAGTGTTACAATATCGACTGGAAAAACTTGTTGTATGAGTAAGTTAAAATTCGTAACATTGTAATTTATTCTATAACCTTCCCTTTCCCCCCAAAATTAAATAAAATTATAGATATGTTTCAAAATCATGATATAGTTTTCATTTAAAGTTTGATTCCTTTTCAATGCAGCTGCAAAATTTATGCAGGTTAAAGATATCCTTATGGGTAATGAGTAATCTAATAAACTGGAATATTCTGATACTGGTTTGTCACTCTCTAAGACCCCTCGTTGCTGTTAGTTCCTGTAGTTCTGCCTCAGACAAAAGGGAAGGATGTGACGGAATGGTATTCTGTCATTTTTTCCATATTACTTCTCCCTCCTCTATCAAGTGAATTCAGCCATTATTACCTCTTTGCTTAGAGCCTGTTAGAGCATTCTGCAATAGAAGGTTCCCCCTTGTGTTCCTCAAAAATATCTTAAGTACCCTTGGAGAGGCATATTTGGAAGAGCGATTAAGCATTGTTGCTCGAGAAGAAAGCAAGACATCTACTAGTATTCTATACTTACATGAGGCCCTCCTTAGGATCTCAGAATGCTGTAGAAGTATTCATTAAATTTATAGCACTAACTGAAGCATGTACTTTCCATATGTATATTATAGTTATGATGTGGATAATTAAAAAGAGACCTGCAAAGGAAAAATGAAATCTACTTGTTATGTAATTTTTAAAAAAAACCCTAAGTGGCAGAAACGGAGTGCAGCTATCGTGTTTCTCAATGTTTCTCTGTAGTTTAAAATTCATAGGCATTTGGAAGAAGGAATCATATTTTGCCTTAGTTATTTACTGTTGAGAGAATACTGGTTTCAAAATGTATTAATGTTCAATATAGCCTTTTAAAACTTCTGTTTGAAATACATATCAAATCAAGAAAAATCAGAATTAAATCACTCAGTGAATATAGACCAGATGTAGCCATCTATCTAGTTTAGCATTCCCTCCCCATATTAATAGACTGATTAAAAAATGTCATCCTTTCTTTACTTTAATATTCAGTAATTTTTTTTTAACTTTGAAATTCTAATAATTTAAATTATTGATTAAATATTCATCAAGTTTTTATATTCTAAAGCTTTGAAAGATACATGTAGCTTGACATTATTTTTTTAATAAAATGACAAAGAACTATGCAACAAGCTCCTAAGTGCTTGTCAGAAATGTTTTGAAACAATAATCTAAATTCTTAGATGTCTTGTCGTTTGCCTATCATATCTCAAGCAAACTTTCCCTATTTTGAAGCGCAACAAAGTTATACTTTCAATAGATTCAAAGTATCATCCCTAAAACTGAAGATGGTATTGCTAAGCATAGAAAAAGTCTCTTTGTCAGATGGGAAGCACCGATAAAACTGCAAAATCTTTTGGAGTTTGGGTATGTTGTGAATGCTACAACTTAGCTGAGAGATTACTTTATCAATCACTGTATAATCAGCATATGAAAAACTAATGGAAACAGAAGAAATACAGTTGTCTGGATGAATCTGAGTGGAAACAGTACTCCCTCAACTCTGTTTGCTAACTCTCCAGGGTTATTGTTTCACTCTATGACTGTAGCAAATCCTATATGCCTTGATGCTGTGCATAGATTACTGTTTGAGAATGGTCCTTGATTTTTTCATATTTTCAGAATATTAAAGTTGCTTTGCCTTAAAATTCATGCTAGAAATTTCAACGCAATTAGGTCAAGGAGAGTTCTGTTGGTTTTCACTGTAAACAAAATTTCACTTTCCGTTCTTCATGTAGATATCTGAACATCAGGGGATCCATCTAGTTTGCATCTGACAAATAGACACTATGTAGTTTATTCTGAGGTAAGGTGTTCTATTAAGATTGGATCTCCAACAGTTTGTTTTCCATGAAGTACAAAGGATTGTAAGTATTTCTGTAAATCAGCCTGAAAGCATGAGATATTTTTTTTTCTCTTGTTCTGGATTCAGTACATGCTCACTAATCTAAAAAGCCCTGCATGAGCCTGAGCCTAATTAATTCAACGATCTGCAAACTCCATGAGTCTTATCATGGTAACAGTAACAGACGATGCTTCTTAAATTTACATCCTCTAAAGTGTACTTAATAGGATCAGAGCAGTCACAGAGAAGAATACTCAGTTATGGAATTTGTTTCTACCAGTAATTGAAATGAGTATGATTCTTTCCATTTGCCAACACCCACAGTCAGAAAAATAATATTTTCTTACTGAGCACTAGATTTGTCCTAAAATGTGTACAAAATGGTCATACAAATAAGGAAAACCTCAAGGAGAAGGAACTGTAGTTTTACTGCTGTTATGACTGGGGGTTTTGCACAACAAAAAGACAATTTATCTAAATAGCTCCAGGAAGGGTGATGGACATTTTAAGAATACATGTGGAAATACATATTATGGCAATCTGAGTGTCTTGAGGTAAAATGAAAAACCTAAGGGTCTTTGTGAGCTATTTTATGATTTAATTGAATTTTTATTTCAGTCTTTCTAATTAATTCTTAAACTTTAGTTCATAATATGTAAGCAAGTTAGGCTTTTTTTTTTTTTTTTTTTCAGTGTTATCTGAAAAGGACTAGGACTGCATCCAAATTTTTAAAGTACCAATGAACCAGATACAATTTTTTTATCTTAGAATCTACTCACAAAAAGTGCAGATGGCACCACCAATAAATGACTGTCATGGACCAAGATCTTTTCTATGCAAATGACTAATGCATCACTACAATTCTGTCAGAGCAACAGAAAGAGGCTGCCAAAAAAAAATCATATCATAATCAGTGAGTGTTCCTGATTGTTCACTGTTTGTAGCACATATGGATCCTCTGAAATACAGAACACCTACCTAAAAGAAATACTCAAATAATTACGCATCATGAACTTTTGCATGTGTTTAGAATTTTTTAAGGAAACTATTTGGTCTACAATAAACAGACATATTTTTCCAGTGTCAGTACAGCAATAGCTGTGTTAAAAAAAGAAACAACCTCAAAACCAAACCAAAACAAAAAAATAAGCAACACATTAGAATCTATGCTTTAATTTAGAAAGAAATAATCAGAACACAAACTGAGCTGTCTCAAGCCTTTCTCGTAGGCTCTTTGAAATATATCTATAGTGTAAAAAGTAGATATCTAATAAACATTTGAGAAATGAGAAGGGAGAAGGAGATGATTATTCTACTTATAAAATATTTTATTGTATTGATCATGGAACACTGATGACTTCTGCAACCTGGTGTCCAGTATGAGATATGATTAGACCCCAATATCTATAAGGCAATTAAAAATATATCATTTTACATCAACCTCATATGTTTAATAGAAACTTATATCAAAAACTTCATGTAAAGCAAAACAACTCAAAGGGAAATAAATTCACAGAATTTTTGAAAGGTGACAAAACTAAAAAGAGAGAAAATCTAATTCTACTGAAAAGCACTGACAAATTTGGAAGAAGAGGCTCAATGCAAAGATCAGATAAAATTAGAGTATTTGTTGAAAACTCCTTTAAAATGGAAATACATGCTTAAATAAATTCTTTTTATGAGTCCCTGTAGCACTGTGAGAAGACCTTGACACTGTTCCTTTCAAACTGGCATGGCTTTGAAATAGATGGGTTTGACTGGAGAATGAGTTTTGAGACCATCTCTCAACATTAAAGCTGTATTGCAAAGATTATACTCCAAAAAACAATTCAGGGAAAAAAAGTACGTTTCCTTTTTCCAGAAGCAGTGAAGACTTAAGAAGGAAGTATCTAATGCTGTGAGAATTTGCATGCCTCAATAGTTCAGACAAGTTTGCTGTATGTTAGGCCTCCTCTGTAACAAAGGCCATTTCCCTGTTAATCATGTTACAGTTTGAGTAATCTGAAGATATCTGTCATTCAAGATTCTGCAGTCAGGCAAGCTTCCAAGATGGAAGAGATATTAAAGCTAGATAAGACTCCTACAATTATTTTGTCTAAAGTCACCTATTTGGATTATAGTGTACTCTTAAAGAAGTTATCTCATCTTTATTTAAAGATCTGAAGTTACAAAGATTTTTGGTGTGGAATTTATGTCTTCTTTGAATACGTCTAGATCTTAATTTTTCATGCACTTTGTTTTATTAGATTAACAAATCACCTTTTTTTAAAAAATTCTTTTTACATATTTCTATTCTATCAACAATTTCCGTTTCAATCTGCTTTTAGATAAATAAAATAGATATAACAGTTTACATCTGGATGGAGAACGTTCCTGTATCCCAACCTCTTCTGCTGTGTGAATTGCTATTCCCTTAATACATTTATTTTAAAATCCCTGCAAATAATGTTCCACTCTTGCCTTCATTATTGCCGTAGAATAAAATTGTCTTTCTATTCATCTCACCTAATGCTACTCAGTGTAAGGGTATGTATCTCTTCTGAGCTGGTCAGGGTTCCCTCTGTAATTAAAGGAGAAGGAAAAGCAATTCTACTGTGTCAATCATCCTAATTTAAGAAGGATGACTCACCCTCTGGAGCATTTGTATCTCTCTCTCTTAACCATACAGGGAGCCCAGACTGCTGGTTAGATTATATTTCTAACTTTGAGACAGCTACAATAGGTGAAAAGATTCCCAAGTATATGGTGAGTTATTTCCATTCCTTCACATGAGCCTTGATTTGATTAAATGAGTTAAATCATATAGGTAAAATGGATGGGGAAAAACCTGCTTTTAAAATCTTTTTGAGACTTCAGCTTTAACCACTTTGCAGCCTCAGGACTTAAGTAGTTGTGCATACTCCAACCAATTTCTATTTAGGAAGCCGCAGCACTTTACTTAAGAGCACACATGTGCAGGAATACAGTTTTGTGAGCCTATTTCTTGAAGGAGATATGCAAAAAAATTGTTCAAAACCCTCTCAATACAGATTTAGCTATTAATTTTTCATAGCGTAGTTTGGCACCAGGATAATGGAGATAATATTTCTCTTGTTTGTTGTATTTGTTTGCTAAATGTATTCTTTCACTTAGTTTATAATCTATTCTGAATTAGAGCCATGCCTCTACTCTGCTTCAGTGGCACTTGAAAGTTGTGGTCTGTAGACCACACTGCGATGCAAACAATTACTGTTTATATTCTTTGATTGTTTAGACTTTTACATCCATTTTTTACAATGTCTAGTGCAACAGAACTCTAATCTCTTTTTATACTTCCATGTTTCGTGTAATACAAATGAAAACAACAAGGTTTCTTTAGAGGCTTAAAGAGGTTTAAGAACCTGCATCAACATTTCTGCCCTGTGACCTGCTCATCCAAATTTGTTAGTGGTGTTCCTCTTTACATAAAAGTGTGTGTGATGCGTGTTTCTTTCTATGTTAATAATTTTCATGTGCATGGATATTAGCTTCTTAGTGAGCATTAGCAGAACAACTATCAAAAGTTATGATCTGGCCATGTGTTGCACTCGAACACTTGTATTAGCCATTTCTTCTTTTTTCAAATTTCAGTAGTAGACCTGCACCTTCATATTTATACATATCAATCCAAACACTTTCACATGAATAAAGATTTTAATCTTTGTAGAATAGAAATTAGGGAACCAAGGTTTGCAGTTTGAGTCCTGGCAACCAGGTTTAATTGTCCAAGTCCTCAAGTAATCAGGAGTGGGATCACAGTGGAACTGTAAGTATATGTGGCATTCTGACAGACCCTAGGGAGAAAAAAAAAAAAAAAGCAAACCTCAAACATTCCTGGCATAACCAGTGCTGAATGTTTTAATTTCTTAAAAATTAATCTGGAAAAATTCCCAGATCATACATCTGTCATGCTAATTTACAGAGGATGAAGTATAAGGGAGAAGCACTGAAGAGGATCAGTCTTCCTCTCTCCTTCCTGTTTAGCATGATTACTTCCTCTTCCCACTCTACCCCCCAGTGCCCCAAAATGTTTTCTGTCTACCTGGCAAATTTACGCATGAACACCTGTATTCTAGCTAGAATTTGCTGTATGGTCTAAGGCTTCATTGTCAGTCCATCTGTCCAACATTTTTCTTCTGCATTCTCTAGCATCCATGGGGCTAATATTTGTGATTGGAGTCTGTGACACACAAGGAAGAGCAGACAAAGTATTTGTTCACCATCACCACCTTGGTTATTCCTCTTAAAGTATCTGCAATAGTTTGGTTTATATTTTTCTTCTGTTAAAATGTAGCTGTGGTACTGTAAACGACAAGACATCCTCAGTCACCTCAAGGTTCACTGGGGTTCAGCTCTGATCTCATATTCACAAGTTCCGTGTCAAATCCAAGCTATTGATTGCCTCCTATTTATGTGGCAAGAATCAGACACATATATTTAGACATATATCTCCTAGTTCACAGAAGTTGCTGGAAGGGATTATTTTTTTCTTTTTCTTTTCATCAGTCCCCAATATGGTTAATGACAATTTAGTATAAAATAATTTTTCAGCTGATGGATTTTTTTGTTTTTAAACACAAATTTGTCTTTAGAAAATCTGTAGTAGTTATTGAGACAGATGTTGCAAGTGTCACAATACTACAAAAATGTTCTAATTTCTACAACAAAATATACTAATGTTCCATCTTAACATCAGGTTAAGTACATTGCATTGACTGGCACATAAATCAGACTTTTGTGTCATTCTTTTGTCAGTCTAGTTCATCAGACAAGTATCTAAAATGAGGATGTGTAAGAAGTTTAGAGGTTCAATAGTCAAGTTAATCTTCTGATTTTAATTATTCATAATTCAGTTTTTAAGACAGCTTGAACTGCTCAGAACAATTATTCTTCATATATTATTACCATTTCTTATAATATTTTAAGAGAAGCTGCAAAACCAATGTGAGCCAAAGAGCTTTACTTCTACAACAGCAAGTTGTGTTAGACTCAGAGCCTCAGATTAGACTGACTCAGTAAGTCTTGCAGCATTGTCTGGGTAATGCTAGAACAGAGAGATATTTTTTCAATTTAATCAAGTTGCTTAAAAAAATACATGCTCTTTTTCATAAGGCACCTTTAGATAAATCTGGAGACATATCCAGTTCTGATGTCTCTAGTTCAAAAGCTGCAGCTTTAAAGGAGACAAGTTTGCCTCTGTAGAATGATTTGAGGAAATAAAATTATTTTCAAGTGTCTATGCTTCCTATATAAGCAATATGTCTATATCTCTAAATACATTTATATACCCCACACACTGAGTGCTGCCAACAGTCACTATGAATGAAATGCAGTGAGAACAAGCAAAGAAAGCCTGGCTGCTGTCTTATGGTTAACCATTTTGCTACACCCATTTTGTTTAAATTCAGAAATGTACACTTTCCTCTTCATGATGAATTCCATTTAGAGACACACATTAAAAGAATTTAGATATTGAATTTCCAAGCTCTACTGAAATTCGTGCTCAAATCCCATGTAGTAAAGGAATTTGTATTTCAAAGATGCTGCAGTCTGACTGTACACTTCGTTTTTACCTGCAGCTCTATTTTATAAATTGGCAACTACACTGTACTTAATAATATCAATGAGCTTGTTACTTCTTACTGACCTTCTCTGAGAGATTTCACAGAATCACAGAATGTTAGGGGTTGGAAGGGACCTCCAGAGATCATCGAGTCCAACCCCCCTGCCAGAGCAGGACCCTCAGGTCTAGGGCAGGTCCCACAGGGACGCATCCAGACGGGTCTTAAAAGTCTCCAAGGAAGGAGACTCCACAACCTCCCTGGGGAGCCTGTTCCAGTGCTCTGGAACCCTTAGAGTAAAGAAGTTCTTCCTCATGTTGAGGTGGAACTTCCTGTGCTCCAGCTTGTGACCATTGCCCCATGTCCTAAACTAGTGGAACATGCCTAAAACTAACACACTGGATTGGCATCACACAAATTTCACCGGTGTTACAGTTTCACCAAATGGTCATAAACCTTACTACAGAAATGGAGCATCTGAGCTTACTTTCACCATATTTTTTGATCAATCCTTCTGTTTTGAGGAACTGCAATTGTAGTAAGTGTAATGAAATGAAAGCTGACATCAGTGAGAAAATTCCCATTTGTACTAAAACATCATGAGTGAGTCATTAGATAGCCATTTTAGACACCATTTCAACATGGTGAACAATTTGACTCACCTTTTCTTTGCTAAGGTTTTCTACCTGTAAAATAGCATTGTAGTGAAACTTCCAGAAATTTATCAACTGTAAAAATGTCAGGAAAAACCTAGCACCAGCAATCTGCTGGCAAGAAAAACACCCCACTCCAAACAGAACCATTACTGTTTTAATGTCGCTTTGTAGGTATTTTCATAGAACATGTAACTACAGGAAAAGCATACATAAATAATAAGACAAAAGACCCATGTTTTCATCACTAATAGAATGAGTGAATAGTTGTTTTCAGTGTTCTGTTTTGTATGGAACTTTACTTGGCAACAGAGGCAATATTTATAGTAAAGTCTATCACCACTTATTAACGTTATACATTAGAGTATTTTGCTACTTCAAAAAATGATATGTTAAAATATGCTGAAACATTTTCAAATAAAACAAGAAAAATAGTCTACCAGTTTATTAATTTTATTTCATTGTTTAAATGATAAAGCATGATGAACCATTCAATGAAGCCATGTAAATATATTGATTACATCTATTCTACTTGTAAGCATTTGTAAAGCCCTAATGAAGGCTCAAGGGAACAAATTCCTACCTTGTTTATTTAAAAATTGATTAAAAAAATTCTAAACCACAATTTTAAAATAATTATAAGAAAGCAGAGGACTAAGAAATTAATTTGTGATATACATATTTTTGCATTCCTGATTATGAAATATGCTTCTTATTAAGAAATTTCTATTTGATGCATTTTTAAAATGCTTAGAGATAGAATGATTTTGCCTTTAATATATAGTACAAAAATATTTTTTCAAAATATTATTTATTATATTTCAAGTATTGAATTGACAATTTTTCTTGAAGGGACTACACTAACCAAAGTCATTTTATAGACTAATAATTTACACAAACCAGAAGATTTAAAACAACTAAGTATATTTCCTCATAACCAACTGTAGAATTTAAATATACAATAGTTATACACTAGCAGTGAATTTTCATAGAAGTGTTAGGGTTCAGTTCTGAGAGGTTTTCTATATAAAAATTGGTACAGTTCTATTTCATTAAGATATTCTTCCTTTTTTTTTCATAAAGAATTGACATTTTCTTCCAACATTAGTTACATACAAAGTATCTAATGGGCATTTCTCCTGAATAACAACTGTAAAGTTCAGATGAGCAAAATAAGCAAGGTTCATAAGTACTGCAGATTGCGGGGGAATCCACAATCATTCAGTCCATCACTTTCACTTGCAGGTTTGATTTATATTCTCTATGAAATCCACTCAGGCTTGACAGGGAATAACCAACTTTATAATGCAGCAGGATTTTTTTTTTTCTTTTACAAGCTTCCTAAGACTCCATTTTGCCACAAGGCCATTTAGATCATTCATGGAGATAAAAGTTTAGCTGTTAATGAACAGGATGCAGGTTCTTGCAGCTGGAGTAGAGGTGGAAAAAACAGAATGGTTAGCTGCCTTGGAGGACGTGCTTGGACAGACTGATATATTACAGGTGCCATGCAAAGGTCTTAAATTTTAAAATGTCATCATTTTGTCCTATCCTGGAGAATAACTACCTGTAACTATTATTGGGAAGGTTCATATTATTCATTCATGTTTTCAAGATCAAATCTATCCATTTTTTATCTCCTATTTGAAAATTCTGGTTTTGATATCAGCCTGGTAGCACTCCAATTGAAAATAAAAATACCGTCCTTAAGGTACACATTCAGAGTTTCCAAGGACATCTAACTTATGAATTCTTATGATGATGCAATTCTTTTTTGAGAAACTGGACCTTAATATTTTTTTCTTCTGATTAAGTGCAAGCTTGAATAGAACTCAACTTATTTTTCAGTGCCTACATGTTCTTTTCAGCAATGGTAACAGGGAAAACATTAGTAGAAAGCTGTATTACAAAATACACAGAACTGACCAAGAATACAAACAAATAGCCTTTCATAAACAATTTCTTTACCTTTCAGTTTCTCATCTTGAGTGAATTAGACATTGAAGAAAACTGAATTGCATCATTCCTCTTTGTCGTCACAGATGAAGCTGGCTTGTTACTTCAATCAACTATAGTTTCAGGTGTCTGTTCAGTTTTCTACAACTCAGTGGTTTCACTTTTTAAAACATCTTAGGAGCCAATTTATATCTATGTTGAATAATCTTATTTAAATTATTTTCAGGTAAGAAATGGGGACTTGAGGTATAGATTTTATGACTATGCAAATAAGAAAAAATAGAACAGTAATGTAAGAGCTGTTTATGCCAGGTCTGGTTCTACAGAGAGGGTCTGCATGCTTATAAAGACAGACTTTAAATTATTTTTATATTATTTGAATGCCATATACAGATTCATTTATATCCAAAGTTCTTAGCCATGTGCTGAGCTGCATCTTTCTCTGAGATGCTGAATGTTGCTTTGATGTGTTTTAAACCATAATGACATTTAGGAAAGCCGAGATATTGCAACTTTCAAAAGGATTAAAATATTGTTTTGGTCAAGAACCCAAGCACAGACAGCACATGCCAGAATGGAATGTCTCTTCTTTTGTACTTAACTTTTTGCTTAATAGTAAAAACATTTGCATTTATTGCTCAGCTTCTTATGAAAAACCTTGCATGTCTGATAGGCTCAGGGGATTGTCCAATAACATTTACACAGAGGTTAAGGATGGAAACTAACAAGAGATGAGAAGAGTTATAGATTTAAATACAGCACTTTGCTTTGCAGATTAGTAGTGGATACTCTTAAACACTTGGTTTCATTTAACTTTATTTTGATCCATCTGGAGAACACCTGAATACTGTCTTTAAATTAATACCAGCTGAATATCCTTGATCACTCTAAACTAGTTTTTAGTGAGAAAAATTATCATTATCACAAGACTAACTAATGCTTAGAAACTTAATTGCTAAAAAAAAAAGTGTCTCTTGCTAGTCTAGCAATATCGCTCTGACTATTTCATGGAATGAAATCTGGTTCCTGTAAGGGCTCAGAAAATTTCTGCTGCCCTTATAATACTAAAAGTCTTTTTTTTTTTTTTTTTTTTTTTTTTCTCATCTTGGTATAAATGTGACTGAGCTACTATGTTTCTAACAATGACAATTTCCTACTCTGAGTCTCTCAGGTAAACTTTAGGCCTGAGATGTAGGTCTAGTCTTCCCCTGTCTGACATGATTAAGTGCTGACGTTTAACCCCCCAGCCCTGAATAAGGGTTGGCATATAGATGATGTCCACAACCAGGGAAGAAAACCCTTCCTGATTGCTTTTCATGCAGGGTCTGGCCACCCTTGGGTGGGAATCGACTAGGAGATCACATCAGGTGCCCTGCCTCCAGGTTGAGAGCATAAAACGTGGCTCTGCTTGTAGGAGTGTTAGGAAGTTTATCTACATAGTAGATGCACTGTGTAGGGGTTTCCAGTCATTGGAGGGGCTTCCTGACTGTCCACTGCAAGTGGAGTTCCCAGTGATGGTAGGGCAACAGCAAGACCAGAACAGAAAGAGAATTGTGTATGTAATGTGGCTTTTCCTTGGCAATTGCTATGCAATTGTAATCAGACTCCTGACCTGGCTTATTCCTTCTCCCATGACCTGGTTTTTAACTTGACTTACTCCTTTCTTTGCTATATCATGTACTGTGAGTATATGCATTTATCTATTTATTCCTCTGCTGGTTGGCCGCCTAATATCTTTCCTCTGTACTTTGGAATGGGATGGTAAAGTCTTCCCTGAATGTATACTGATAGAAGCCTTTTCCTTCCTAATGGGGCAAGCAGTCAGCAAAAGACATGAGGTTATGTGCTGTTGAAAGTGAGCTTTAGTAAGAATCTATGTGTTCAGAAAATGGAAATCATTTGTATATGCTGATAAATGAATATTATCTCTTGAAGGTGTTTGCTTGCATGATTTTCTAGCACTGCAGACTAGAAATTTTCCATTATTGCTTTATGAAAAATAAACATTAGTTTCTTTCCAAAACATTAGAAATACTGCTTTAAATATTTTCTGTGGTCTTACTATTTTAATCAGCAGTACCTAGTAGTATGTTTGCAGCATTACTGTAGTTTATTTTGTTACTAATATTTGTTTAATCCTCATATTGAAAGAACCCATGCCGAGTACGAACTCCTCCATTATATCTTTAGCTCCTTTCTTATTTTTTTCACCTCTTGAATTGTAGTTTACATTAATTGTATTTATTTCAATTTATTTTCTGTATTCATTATTGATAATTCATAAACCAACTTAGATTTTTCAGCACAAATAATCAATATTAACCAAAGTTATTTTTATTCTTGATGATGGAACCACATTTTTTCTTTTCCATCAAGAATTGCTTCTTAAAATTTGCAAACGTATTTTAATATATTTCTATCTTAACTTTTCCTTCAATTCAGTCTTCCTCATGATTTATGCCAGCTTTGTGGAATAAGCCTACATATATATGTTATTTATTGAGACTGTTGTCTGAGGATGGTGTTTAGTATGAAGTGACACCTTTAGAGATCTTTTTCTAATCCATCTGGACATCTGTGATTATAACATTCTAGTCATGGAGACTCTCCACTAGCTCTTGGTAATCTGAGTTTAACCAAATTAACTTTATTTCGTGTCTCCCAGATTCACAACATAAGAATATTTTATGAACATGTTTGATGGAGTATATAATAATCTCTCAGAAAAAAAATTTGTAGTCCTATATATAGTGATTCAGTCCTTTCATGTATAATATGATGTGAGGTAGTTAATAAAAAAACGTCTGGAGAAGAGGCAAGTCTTTAGCAAACACCTCATCTGCAGTCTGTTTCTGAAAATCACAGCAGAAATATTGTAACTGCTGTTCATGCAGCTGTGTAAGTACAAAAAAGGTACAATGATCATGGATCCTGCAGGTAGGCTCTGCACTATTGTCTGATAAAAATTTTGGAATACACAATGTTGCTAACACTAATCATCAAAATAAAGGAGACTATCCCTTTACATTTAAAATCTCTTCATTTATTCAGCAGCAAGAAATACCTCAATTGACAGTGAAAAATCTTAATTCCTCTTTTATGAGAAGTGCAGATATATAGGTGATTTACATTGAAAATAGAGACAATTTAATGATTTTAAGTTTGATAATTTTCTCCTGTCACCATGGGCTGGAAATTGCTGTAGCAAGGTGTAATTCCCCAGTTTAGACTGGGACTTCTAGGGTTTGAATCTGATAAGGTAAGCTATTGTTCACTTGCTGGTACAAAAGACTGTAGTTAGTACTTGTATATTTCACTTTTTTTTTTTTGTTAATTAAGCTGACTACATCTCTAACATGGCTTAGCATGCACATAACTGCAATTGAGGCCATATTCCTCTAACAATCCTGGGTCTTATTTTTTTTTAA
Source organism: Merops nubicus (assembly GCF_000691845.1). Classification (NCBI taxonomy): domain Eukaryota; kingdom Metazoa; phylum Chordata; class Aves; order Coraciiformes; family Meropidae; genus Merops; species Merops nubicus. The sequence continues at coordinate 49,721 of NW_008603539.1, read as the reverse complement.
ATTGCTTTTGTTTTAAATAATCAACTATGTAGAGATAAAATGTGTACAAAATGAGATATAACAAGGTCATAAGCAGCAAGCTATGGAAATAGTTCATTATATCCACTTTACTAGACCTTGTGTCTTTAAAGGAATTGAAACCAGGCTGGCTTTCCAACTGATCACAACCTTAGGCACAGTCAAGAATAAGTTGCCCAAAACAGATGTCTTTATAGACAAAACAGTGCTTAGGCTATATAAGCAAAGAAAACTCCTACACTCTCACAGTTCATGTTCTGAAGAAAACACTCTTCATGTAGGGCTTCTTATCCGTGGGTATGAAATAAATGTCTTTAATGGGAAACAGTAAGATATGAAGAGTTTGAGTGTGTTGTTCATTGTCGTACATACTACCAAGAATGGGTTTATAGCTTGTGTCCATGAGTAGCATTAAAGAGAGAGAGAAATTCTCATCAGGAAATTCTATCTTATAGAAATTATTTGTTTAAAGATAACCAATCATAAAGATTTTTACCTATAGCAACAGGCTTTAATTTCCTGCAATGCAATGAAAAAAAAAAAAAAAAAATCTTGGAGTTTTTCTTCTTAATTTAAGCTGAATTACAAGAACTGAGAAAATACAATTTGTTTTGGCAACATGGTGGTAACACAATCCACACCATATAGGTGGAATCTGTAGGAAATGGATACCCTTACTAATGAATTTAGGATTCATATTTTATTTCAAATTGCTTTTAAGGAGATTGTTCCACCATTTGAATAATAAGAGATAAAAAAAATCTAAAGTTATGGCAAATGGAAAGAGAATATGAGGGGTTTTTAAGTCCAGTTACGTGTGATCCCAGAGTTTAATAGTTTATCTTCTTACCAGCAGTAAGTAACTTTTACCATTGACCTCATACTGGCTCACGGAATTTCTTGACAAGAGGTAACAAGACGAGTGATTATTTCAGTATAGCAGAGAGAGAGATTCAGTATAACCTAGTTAGTAATCCCATTGCTATTTCTCCAAAAACTCTGTTGTTACAAGTATTTTGTGTGGGGGAAAAAAAAAAAAAAACAAACAAACCTCCAAAATAAACCGGTTTACAGCTTTATTTACTAATTATCCTTTGTTTTACCATACACAAGTATATTTTTGGTTAATTAATACAGCATTCTAAGTACAAACTACATATAATGTATGAAGATAAGATGTATATTAGAGAGAACATTAAATTAGAAAGACTGTTAAAATGATATCTACATCATGATAATAAAAACTTATCTTTAGCAAATATATTTCATAGGCTCACAAATACATTTTTTTTTTTTAAAAATGGAGCAATCTAAAATGTAAAAACAACATATTGGACAAGACTATAAAAAGAAATAACTGTACACAACTTGAAGATGTGAAAATAAGAAAAAGGTTATTTGAGTACAAATTCCAATGCTAGTCTTAAAAATTGATAAAGAAAAATTAATATTAATCCTTATTACTAAAGAACTGAGTTCTGCAATTTTATTTGTTCTTCACCACACTAGATCATTTGGGTTTCTTTTATCATTTCTCACTTAAATGCTGTAAACTCAGAAAGCGCTAAACTAATATTCTTTATGTAGTGTTACACATGCCATAAGACAATATTATTTTATCATGTCAAAGATGTTTGCACCATTTGGAGCAGATCTATCATCAAAACTCAATTAAATAGTGCCTTTCTATCTTCAGCTAAAACAAACTGTTTACTTATATTTGCTCAGTGTTTACTTCACAAGAGGTAGAAGACCCAAATACAACAGTGAAATAGGTGTCTTGGGATATAGCACGGGTCAAAAAATTTAACCCTAGGAAGAAGGTCTAATCTTATGGTTGTAAGAGAAGACTTTTTTTTTTTTCTTTTGCCAAGTAAAAGGCAGCATTATAATGTTATTCATACCTCACGTGGTGTCCTAACAATTCCTCTATTCAAGCTGAAAGGGCTATATTCCCTTTGTTATGAAGTATAAAATTTGTCCCTTGAGATTAGTGTGTAGGCAGTTTTAAAGGATGAAACAGGATTAGATAGGGTTTCTTACCAAGAAGGAGTTCAGAACCTGTGCTGCAAAAACCTCTTGTGTTACAAGTGCTGAAAAAACATGCTTTGTTTTAACACCTTGAATCACAAGTCAATTTTTAATTATTAGTTGACAAAATATTTCTTTACAGGGTTTTGTGAAAGGCAAATAAAATATAAATGGAGGGAAAATGACAATTGCTTTAATTGTATTTGATTTTTTTTATATGAAACTTCCCTGCTATTTGTAATTTGAAATACATTCCGAAAGGTTGATATAAAAAATTATAGTAATTCTGCTTATTTTCTAAAACATTCAGTACATTTCTGCATTTCTTGCTGTGATTTAGATGAAAAAAAATGTACTTTTATAAGTTAAGAACCAAGCCAAACAATTTTAGTCTAAAAAGCTTCAAAACCCAAATGTCAAGGAGAGTCCTAAAAAAGTCAGTAGTTCAGCTGTGCTCCACTCACTTGTATATAATTAATAGCGTTGTGTACCACATGAAGACTTTCATGAATTTGATTACTGCGTATTCAGTGAACACAGTTTAAGCATTTTTACTTCCTAAAAAAAAACATAAATCTACTTTTGAGAAATGAAATCATTCCTAATTAGTATCAAGGAATATATTAACATATGTATATAAGAAAGTAGGAGAGGTTAAATGGACTATATGTTGCTTTTACATAAAGAGCTGACAAGAAAAGCCAGTTCGTTTTCTTTATCCCCCAGATTTCCACAAGCCACATGGCCTTTGACTTCATCCTTCCTCAAATCCCTATTCTTGATTAACTTTTCTGCAAGGAAGACCAGACAGATTTCTTTTGGAAGCCATCAATAACTTTTCTTTAGTCCTCAAAAAAAAGCTTCTGAGGAATGATGAAGTCTCATCCAAGAGAGAAGTGCACCTCCCTACATGTGTAATAACCTTGGTGGCTTCTGACTGTGTTAATGTGACTATGGAATCTTCATCCTCCTTCTGCCACTGTACAGCTGTGTAGTCTACTATGATCATCCTGAATACAACATTTGCATTCAGAAAGGCAAATTGTGGGAAGAGTCTCAAGACTATTTTCAGTGTCACTGTAGAGTTCACTTGAAGAGTGGACTGTAAATTGCATAACAATTCATATTTCCTCTGTATTGAAATATCTCTTACCTTCAGCCATGAACTGGCATAATGTACTAGATAACTCCTGAATCTGAATGCCTGGGATATCAAATGAATTTTCATAGCTTCATGGGTAACATTGCTCAAAAAATGTTAATGTATATAGGATCTCAAAGAGCTATTCTGACATTGTGATATGGCTATTTAATCTCTTACTCTTCCACTTTTAAATGATAATTAAAAAGAACCCTCCAGTAGATTGACATAAAAAGAACAATATCACCTGCAATTAGAAGTATTTCTGCACCTACACAAGAGAAGATGGTATATTGCAGCCAGCTCTAAGTCTGCTGTTAAAATTTGTTCTTCACGATATGTACCAAATTAAAGTTAAACTATAAATATTAATGAAGATTGGAGAGGAAAAGAAAAGATGTTCTGTTGCTTAGTGTTCCATGCATTCAACAAAATCAACATATTTTAGAATGAGTTGGATGACTTGCCCCTTTTTCCTTTAAGTTAGACACAGCAAAATGTGATTCCTTCCCACACAGGGCTGCTGGATCATAAAAATATACATCATTAATCAAGTTAAGTGGCACTAGGTTTGTAATTTTCAAGGTACAGATGGAAATGGTGTGCTGTTATAATTCATGGACCATTATAATAGGTGTATTACTTTGATGTAATGCTCTGAAATGTTATCTTCATTTTCTATAGCTGGAAGAAAGCTCGCTTTTTAAAAAAAAAAAAAAAAAAAAAAAAAAAAAAAAAAAGTCACCTAAGAATATTTCTAAGTATTTAACTTCACAACTTTTCTCTGCCTATCACTGAGATGACATGACATCCTTAATGTGCTCAAAAGCATTGTGTGGCCATGTGCTGTACAAGGAAGTGGGATCTTATTAAACTGTTACTGTGTTTGTTAGCATTATAGTCTCTATGCATTTCAACTGACCACTGCAGCCACGTCTAGGTCAGAAGTTTTCTGAGCCTACGTGCAGCATCATCTAGTTCTGTGCAAGTTTCAATGTGTGGTGTCAAACATATTATACGGTTGTATTACCATTAGCAACAAAGTGATAAAGACTCCAGCATTGGCAGGAATTATGGGCTAAGTGGCAGTTGCATTGAAGACTCAGGCTCAAACCCACATGATCTGCATCATTTGTAATGCGATGATCAGTAGACATATTCCTCTGGCAGTGTTTGGATTTCAAGGTGAATCAGTCTGTCAGACTTACTCCCTCTCTGTCCTTGGGACTCTTAATTATAGCCACATGAGTAATTTTTGAAACCTCATCTCGGTTCTCCAAAATAAGGCAGGAAATGGTGTGTTAATAGGAAAAAATGGCCCAAATACGTTCTTCTTCCAATTGCAAATGCTTATAGAACAAAACAAAGTTAGTTGATATTCATGCTATAAATGACTGTGCTACTGTCATCCAGTGAAGTATGTGAACAAAATAATAAAAGATGATCTGTCAACAAGCTGCTCTCTTAAGTTGGTAATTACTTTGAATGACATCATATCACATCTAAAATAAAATTAAACAGTATCAGCAAAGTACAAATACAACAATATCACACAGCTAAGATTAACAGCAATAGCTCTCATTCTAGTCAATACTTTTTGTAATATTTAGTTATTGTTTGGAAGAAAACCACTATCACCCAACAGTTTTCACATTAAATAGAGACAAATAATGTTTAAATTAAACATATGATATTCCATCATTTTACACAGGAAGTCATTTATATATTTAGGCATTTAATTTCTTGAATTACAGGACACAATGGAAGTAAAGATATTCCTATATTTTCAAGTTCTCTTTTGATTGGTAAGGGACAGTGGAGGCCCATCTGTTTTGCAGCAAAGAAAGCCCCAAACCATCTGTGTAGAACCACATGCCAGCTAAAACACAGAGATATGCACAGTTTTTTGTTATGAAAAATTTTGCAGTATTTTTTTCCTGTATTAGTGTGAATAAATTAGCAACAACTAAATTAAAGAAATCTTTTGAGAACATATTAACTTTCTAGTGCACACTGGAAAATGTATCTGTTTAGAAGTCATGAAACATTCATTGGCAGAATTTGTTCTTCTGACATTCTTGTTTTGTATTATTAAGACAGAGAAATCTAGAAATCTTTATGTCTTTAACATATGCATTTTTACTGGCATAATAAAGTTGATTTCACTGAATTTTAGTATTTTTTTGTGGGGTTTTCTTCAGCAAAAAACCCATATAATTACAACCATCCTTATATATTAGCCTAATAATAGCTTTTTAAAACTTGGGTCCATATGTTTCCTTTCCATCTTAAAAAAAAAAAAAGGGGAAACTCGCCCATAAATGACTACAGCTTTGGCTAACCTGCAGGTTTATGTCATCTAACATTAAATGAGTTTAAAAAACAAAAACTGTATGTGGACAATAGTCTCCGAAATGAATACACAGTGATAATTGTGTAGATTTCTGTCCCTCATTTGCTCTCACGCAGATACTGTGTTTCAGGTCAAGCAGAGGTAGCACTGTGTGTTCTGTTGACAGTTCATTAATATTCAATATTTCCTTGGCATTAAAGCATCTTAGCCAAGTGGGCAACAGTGGTCCTGAGAGCTTCTGAAGTCCTTGAAATAACTGCAAAAAAAAAACCCCAAAGCACACAAATAAACATCCCTGTGTAATTTCTGGGTATATTACTGGTCATACACTGCTGAAACAGCAGCCAGTTCTCTATTGTTTTCAGAGCCTAAAGAAAATATTTTTTTAAATATAAGAATAAAATTCTGACATTGCAAAATAATTGGGCTGCTTCTGTATAAATGTTCACTTACCAGTTCTGAACACTGGGGAGCTAAAAGATGGTCCCTGGATTTTATCTAGAACATCTTTCAACTGAAGACAATTGAGCTATTCTTGTCAAGAACACACGATTTGATTTCCACAAAGCTTTCACAAGCATGTGTTGGAGGTGTACGTGATGTAAAGAACAGATATCTTGTAAGTTAAAAAGGCCATCACATCCTTTTGCTTGAATTCTTGATGGCAAGTCAGATGTCAAAGCTTCTAGATTTTGTCAAATGTTAAAACACTTGAATTTAAGCCTTCTGACTTGGACAGGATGAAGACCAAGGAAAAGGCCCAGCAGTTACTGTTTTCCATCTTTCTGGAAATCTTGTCTGATTCTTCTTTATATCCTGTTTTTATCATGGAGAGGTAAAGATCAGCTTTTGAGAAGAAACTACTCGTTCAGAAATCATCTCTGAATTTGACTTAGAAGGCTTAAAACAAGGTTTAAAAATAAGATTTTTTTTCTCTGCATGTGTAGTTTAGAATACTATGCAAGCCAGACAGCATTTCCAGTAATATAAAGTCCAATATTTAAGGTTATCATGCTTACTCTATTACAATCCTAGTTCCTTCTGATAAACAAACAAGTATTATTAGGACTTTAGTCTTTTTCTCCATGTATGGAGAAATGTTTGCTGTCAATGGTTATAATTTTCTCTTACAATAATGATGCTTGGCTCCTGATCTGGAATTGCTTACTTTACTGTAGCAATCATTGTGTAACTAGTTATATGTTCATGCTAACTGAGTACATATGCTGATATTATATTTTGTGAAGAAGATAATTGATTGATAATAAAGAAAACTAGGGAACAACAACCATTTTCCTATAGAAAACACTGATATGAAATTTGTTCTGATGTATATAGAAGCAACTCCTCATAATGTCCAGATGATTTGCTTGTATATTTTAGTGGATAAAGTAATCATTTGACAGAATCAAAGGGATCTATCTTCTTACAGGCCGTACTGTAGCTTGTTTCTAACTCAAATTAGATGTTTGCAAAAATTGTGGCTGCAGTTGCCTTTTGCACCATGTACAGCAAATGCACATAGTTTTGTGTTTGGTAGCTGGTATTCATTCCCAAGCCTTATCAAGAATTCTAGCTTTAGATTCATGCACTGATTGCCTAATGGTCTACTTGCAGATCATGTATCTTTTACATACTGTTAGCACATTATTTTTACTATGAGCACTGGCACAAGGTTTCAATTTATTTTGCAGTGTTATACAGATTTGTATTTCAATACAATGTGCAGTCCTACAGGTTTAAGCGATACTGAACTAGATGTTTTACTGAATTTGTCTATTCTATTAATTTAGAAGTTAGAAGTTCTGTTGTAATTTTATTTTGTGTCAGATTAAGGATTCATTCAGATTAATAAAAGTAACAAACTTCTTTTGCACAACAATAAATCTCAACAACAATAAAAATCTTCAAACCTCCAGTCCAGGCCATTGTCAGAATTTAAAAGTACTTAAGTGACATCAGATTATGGCTGGGATTTTAACACTTTATTGATGTTTTTTCTACACTAGCCTGTGAAACTTCAGCCAAGGATATATTATGTCCACATTTAACATGTCGATGATTTTTTTTAATATGTAATTATGTTGTAGTGCTGTAAACACTATCAGATACTGAATTCATTAATTTTCATGCTCAAAGGCATAGTCTCTTGGTATTGCTTTAGGCTTGAAGTAGTAACTTTGTGTCAAGGAAAAGTAAAGGAAACATAAACACAAATAATGGTAACTATAAATATACATTTAGGGCAAAGATAGATCAACTGACTCTTACATCCAATAGCATGACTTTGCAGAGCTGAATCCATAGGCAGACTTTTAAAAAACACAAAAGTTATACACTTAAAAGTGTATAACTTTTGCCAACAGTGACTCTTGCTACAGTACTCCAAGTGAATTGTCTATGGTGTATATGGACCACCAAAGGAAACTCAATATTTGCAAGTTCTTCATAAGGATAAAAGGAACCGATTTTAAAATAATAAACTAAACTGAACTGATTCCAGAGAAGTAATTTATTTCAACCAAGAGATACAGGATTATCTTCTTGTCTAACACTTTTCTTTATGCTATACGAGATAACTTGGTGATCCTATAATTATTTTTACATTCATTATTTTAGAGTGTGTAAAATTTTTCCCCCTTGCTAAATAATGAATGACCTATTTTGAACTATACAAGAGTTTTGAAAGGAGAAACTATTCACACATGAAGGAGTTTGGAAAAGCTGTGATTTTCTGCTTGACTTAAAATCAGTTTATGTTTCACTTATACGAAGGTTAATCAATCTGAACTAAAATGGAAAAGAATATACAGAGAAATGCAAAAAGTGATCATTATTATCTCAGAATAATATATTTATACGCATACAAAGTGATGAGACATTTTCTGTTTATTCTTATAATGAAACCTAAAGCAGTTTTATACTTACCATCTTTGGTTACCCATGACTGTTCCATGAGGAATGCTGTTTACAGACCACACCCGGTTTTGCAATATGGCAGCTCCTAAGACATTTTTACACAAAAAAAATATGAATTAATTAAGGAATCCTCCTAGTTCTTGACAACATTGTTTTAAACGGGGCTTGGACTTGATCTCCAGAGGTCCCTTCCAACTCCTAACATTCTTAATTTTGTGAAAAGCAAATTTATATAAATTATTTTTAACGCAAGAACAATTAGCAAGCTTGATTGTAAGAAATAATCGGCCAAAGCAGATAAAACATCTTTTCAGAAGCAAACTTATTTAAAATTTCACCTTCCATTAATGTTAGCTCTTATCTATAAAGGAAATAAAATTAGATTCTTTTTCAAGGAAGAATACAATGTTGTGTCTTGAAAAAAAATCTTTTCTCAAGAGTTCTTTACAAAACAAAAAATTCTAATGAGATATTTACCTGTATTAGTCAAGACTATACTCACATACCCACAGTGTATGTGCTTGTTAGAGCCTTCCAGTTATTTGAGGCTTAGGGAAATAGTGTCCAAATGTACCATATTTAGCTTCTATCTCAAATTCTCCCGAGCTGTCAATTTAGGTGTTAAAGAGACCATTTGTAAAGCTTGGCTGGGAATTGCCATTATTGACTGGAATGTGTGTTTATCATTACATTCAATGATGAAAGTGGAACATGTAGCATATGAATAAATGTCAGCAGATGTTTCTTTTAAATGGCCTGATTTCAACCTCCTGTTGTTTGTCTTGAATACAAATATTAAAAAAGAGAAAAAGGCAGAATTTTTTATGACATAAGTGCAAGGGTAGTTATATTAAAAAGGCAAAAATAATTATGAAAGTCACAGAAGAACAAGGAAAGTATAATTAATAAGAATTATGTGGATGAGCTCATGCTACTATCTGGTTTGATATTATAAAAGATACAAGAACAGCAATTCAGTGTAGGCTATATCACTCCATAGTCACTTCATAAGGAAGACACACAGACTCAGGAGCATATTACATGAAGTTCAATAATTCTTTTAATTTTGTACCATTGTTAGAAAACTTCTTGCTTAAATTCAAAGCACCGAGAGAAAGGAGGCCTTACAGAAAAGAGGTCTCTACATACATTACTCTTGTTCACAAAAGTGAATATTGCCTTCAAAATACTAATTCTTTAAGCCCTTGAAAGATTCTCATCAGTTCCAACAGGTAATACCACTGCAAAACTAAAGCTTGAATGTGTCAATGTTTCTGCAGTGTGTGGAAATAAAGGATTTATATAGACCTCCTCTTCTCCCTATCCCCCTCTTTCTTTTTTTTTTTTTTTTTTTAGAACAACAAAGTAAGGTTAGTATAAAATATAGTATACAGCTCTCTGCTCCAGAACCATACTCTGATATTCTACCTCATATGGCGGCGTCCCATGGAGCTCCATGGAACTACCCTGAGAGGAAAATAATGCTCAGTGTGAAGAGTGAAGGCAGAATCTGGCAGGAATTAGTAAGCAGCACTGTAAACTCAGCAGTAGTCCAACTAAATCAATAAAGTGAACAGAAACAAAATTAAATCAGCCTTGTGTTTATTGGAATGTGTTGCATTTTGTATCTATCTAAATAACAATATGCTATCGAGGTGTTGGATATCTGAGGCTCCCTGTCTTTACCAAGAAATACAGGTTCTCAGTGCCATTGTAAATCTAATTTTTAGTAAACAGATTAGCTTTACCATGATTCTAGTCCATATTTGGGTGTTATCAGAAGTCTGCTGGTTAGGGGTGGGGGGTGGGAGGGAAACCCTATTAATACATCCTTATTAAAGAAAGCATTTCATACCTTGGAGTCAAAAATGCAAAATACATAGTAGATTTCTGTAAGACTATATCTAACGACTGTAATGGTTGTGTATTTTGTAATTAAATACTAAGGACTATCTCAAATTCCTATCTGGGAATATATTATGTTTTTACTAAAAGTTTCATGAAAATCACATGTGAACTGTGAATTAAGATATAAAGGCCCTCTTGCTATGCATTCTTCTCAGCTGACCTTTCATATTGTTTATATCTTAATTACAGCAAATGAAAAAGGGCATCCCATATCATCTAGACAAGATAATGATTTTTACAAATGTAACTGTACAGATGACTAACTGCTAACAGAGAAGTCATATATACCTTTAATATTGTATTGTCTACAACCCAGTTCTCCATATCTTCACAGTTCAAGGATATGCCCTTTACCAGTGTGCCTGATAATAGCAATATTGGCCAGTTGCTTATTGGGTCTGATAATAGTAATTTTGGTCAGCTGCTTAGTGGACCTATGGGACAGTTATTCTACATTTATTGACTTTTCCTTCTGGTAAGAAGTTTTAAAAAATGTTTTAAAACATATCAGATATCATAGTTAGGAGAAAATCTCGGTTTACAAAAGAAAGACAATATAAGAAATAATAGGATTTAGGCCTATGATTTAAAAGAAAAACAACAAAACAAACAAAAAACCAAAACAACCCAAAAACCCAAAACTCTAAACCAGTGAAATCTTATTTTAAATGAGTAAGGAATTACTTAATGTTACCAAGTAAGAGTGAAATGCTCTACCTCCATCTCATTTTAGTGTAATACATCCAAAGAGTGATGCACTCAAAATTCACTTTAAGGAATTTTATTTCTTCCCCTAAAGCAATGGACAAGGAACCACAAGATTAAAGCATATATTCAACTACTGTCCACTGGCAAACAGTGGTAGTGATGAGCTGAGTGGTTAGCAAGTATTTGTAGATCAGCATAAGGAGAAAAAGTACAGGGATACCCAAGTAAATATAAATAAATTTTAAATTAAAATATAAATATATTTTATAATAGTTAAGACTCATTGAATAAAAGTGTTGCCTAACTTCAAGTAACAACTGAGAAAGAAGCCCAAGACTTGCAATTTAATTATCTTGTTCTCCATTCTGCAATTTAATAAGCAGATCAATAATGCTATCTCTATAATTACATTCCAAGAATATTATGCTAGTTGGTTTTGCACTTCATACGTTACAGCATTTCCTCTGAAGATGTTTTCAGAGTGTTTACAGATATTTCTCTTCTTAGGCTTGAATTCATCAAAACACTGAGCTTATACTTAGCATTATTTCCACAGCATGAGTACTATATTTCTACGTATATGTAAATGTTTTCTGGAATAGAGTTGATTATAAACATGTGAAATTTGGTAATTTTTAACAAAAACAAAAACCCCAATGTAAATTGACAAAATATGCTGTTTCTTTTGAAATATCCTCAAATAAGAAAATTTTTATATGATTTTAAGTCATGATATAAAAATACATATATTAGGATATGCTCTCTAAGTTTAAAAATATTTAATATTATTTACAGTATTAAATGTAGACCTATTTCTAGGTCCTTGCTTCAAAAATCTGTGATTAGTCTTCACAATCAACAGTCAGAAAGCAAGGAAGAAATCTAAGAAGGAGGCTTCATTTTTCTGCTTAGATCTTGGCACACTCTTCAGTTGCTCCTTACCCTTCAGATAAGCTTGAAACTAAACTTCAACCTTTCGGCACTAAGCACACTTCACACATTCCTTCACTTCAGTAGTTAACTCTTACCTCCTTGAACTAAACCAAAAAACATACACAAAAAATCCTTCCATGTTCTCAGTTCTAAAGAAACAATATCTGTAGGTCAAGATCACTTCAGAATGATTAAAATTTATCTTTTCTTTTTTTTTCTTTCCCCTCTTCTATAAGTTATTTGATTTCCTCTTTTGACACAGAGGTTTTGGAAATGTTTATGTGATTCCTCCCCCCTTCCCCCAGTAATATTTTAGACTAATACATACAATTTTGAAGAATTTGTAGTTTTTTTTCTATAAAATATTGGAAGTGACAATATCTTGTGGAGTTGCAGGATCTGTGACAGCAATTGTCTGATGTGATGTGATGTGATGTGATGTGATGTGATGTGATGTGATGTGATGTGACGTGACGTGATGTGGGAATGTGCAGAATAAAGCATTATCTTTACAGGAGACTTCCTTGAGTTGCATGGATTGCATGCACTAGTTTTTAATTGAAGGAGTCTTAGACATAAACCAGCAAAGTTTTTGGATGTTGAGTTGAGTATTAACTAATAGCTTGTTATTTGGCACAGTTCCAGGATATCTTCCTGTTTTCCTGCCTCTGCTTTGTTGAATGGACACTGATAGAAGGTTATTACTCCCATTAAATCTACTGGTTTTCCCATTTCTTCTCACAAACTACTAGCTAGCATTTAGCATCCTGTTTCTCAGTTTTTTAGTCTAACAAGTTTTTCTCTACATTATTGTGGAAATTGTACACAGCACTTAACTTTTATCCATAAGAATATCTTGAGTTATATTACTTCTGATCTTTGTCCAAATCCTCTTACATATTGGACTCGTGCTATTGCTATGTTCTCCCAAAGAGTAACCTTTTCTGTTCTGAATATGTACAACCGTATTTTTTTTCAACAACTAAAAAAGTGTCTATTTTTTTTTTAATAGTCAAGATGCATATGATTCTTCTTGCTCTTGTCTTCTGTTTAAAGCTGTGGCAGCTTTAGTTACAGTAGAGCTGATGCAAAATGTTCAAAGTGAAAGATGAGGGTGTTCATGTTTTTTTCTTGTTTACGAATATCAGCTTGTGGCTGATATGCTGCAGCTGTAATGCCGTCATTCTCCTGATGAGTCTCTCAGTTTGTTATAAATTAGCTGGAAGTTGTGAGAAAAAAGAAAAAGTCCCCTTTATTCCTACAGAATGCTTGTTCTTTAGGGATGAGACATAATCTAGAACTAGAAATTTCCTCTGAAAATCTGGGGACAATTGCAAAGAGTGTGTTTTGTGTGATATTAATAATCAGAGCTAAGAGTCTGGGGCTAGACTCCCTAGACACCCAGACCCTATGACTAAAGTCCTCTCCTAAGGCAGTGGAGCCATGGAAGACAACCCATTCCCAACTAAGTACAGAAAAGGCAGGTGGCGTTTCTGCCCTTTCCACATACACTTCAAAAAGATTGAGTTTCCTCTAGGAACACTGCCTCAGGAGAAATCTCTGTAGTTAGAGGTCACTCAAGTAAGCGCAAGCACGCCACTTGCAGTGAGGTGCCTAGACAACTGAGAAGTTTGGGGGTTTTTGTCTCTTATTTCTCTTTCTGCTTAATGTTCCTTATAGGCTACCTCCAGGCAGCTCCATGGTGTGTGAGTGGGAAGTACCAAAGACACGCTTGTGTTCAAGCCATGGACACACCCACACTGTTGCAATAAGCAAGCAGTCTAATTATCTTTACATATGTTAAATGAGGTGGGTCAAAGGAATTAAGGTCTGGGTAAAACAGAAACTGTCCATCTTCCTTGTTAACAAGCAGAACTAAAGTAAGTGTATCATAACGCAAGTTAAGGTGATACATAACTCTTTGTGCAAGTCTGGTCCGGCAGAGGCATTTTGGTGTGGATTGGCACGCTTCTGTCCTTGAGTGCAATCAGCTATGTTTTCTGTTGTTCCAAGCCACATATTTGTCAATCTCATTCTTTAACTGAATGTATTAATATATCACTCATGGTACTTCTCAAAGTAAAAATATGATTACCATACAGTGTATCTGTACAGGCTAACCATACACTAACTCTGCAGGAATGTTTATGTTACTATGAATTTACTATCACTTTCTTGATTCAGTTAACCTGACATTGTAACTTGTCTTCTATGTTCTTTTTAAATGCCTCCTTACATATATTTGAGTGTTTTCATGTCTCTTACAAGATACCTGACTTGCAAGATTCATTTATCCCGTTACATTTTTTTCTTCTTTTAATATACATGTTTTACTCCCCTTAACAATCACTCATACTGACAAAAGAAAAGGCACCTTAATCCTGATTGGCAAGATTTCTCTTTCAAGCTTTAGTCCCAACCAGGCATGTGTAGTGTTTGTTGACCTTTTATACAAGACCAGTCTGTCCATTGTGGTGTAAGGTAAGACTTCCTTTTCCTAGCAGGCAGCAAACCAGACTTTAATGATGAAGTCTTTGAAGTATAGCATCTGAAGCCTCAAGTATTAAAGCTGCTGGGGTAGCCATATTAGTAGCAAAGGTTGCTACAACTTTTTTTTTTTTTTTTTTTTCATTGTAGTGTAATTTCAAATACTTTGAAAAATTCTGAATGCTCAAAAAGTTCTATTCTAGAGAAGGATTAATGAATAAGTCTCCAAGTGTAGTCATGTATTTCCAATAGACCTGATCTCTCAATGTTGAATTCGGCAGTAAAATGTCAATAACTTCAATAGGAGCGGGATAAGACCCAATGCCATCCTGATGTCTATATGTGAAGAACAAACTCTTTTTAAAAGTCAGTTTAGCCCCTCAAAGAATCTTAGGAAGAGATCTAGGGTACTTAAATGCTGTTAATGTTAATAAGGCTTGCCCATTTCTTTTAATGCTGTTAATTAATAGAGCAGAAATCTCAGTAGTTTAGGAGACAAAAGGGAATAACTCTGTGTTAGATATTTTTCAAATTCACTAATATAAATAAATACCCACCTACTGGGGGAGGGCGACATGACTAAATAATATTTGCAATCTCAGTATGATACATCATATAAATTACAAAAATGGTTCCCAGTAGTCATGAACTTTATAAATTAAATGACCACTGAGAGAAAAGAAAAATACTAAATTGTATCACCGTATTTCTTGAAAGAATATAATAGTTGTCATAGCTTGTTCATGCACCTTAAGTAATGACATTTGTTATAATCAGTTATTTTAAATATTTTTAGAACAAAAGAAAACAGCTTAATACCCTGATTAACAAAACAAAGCAATATTAGCCACAGATAGGATCAACAGAACTAAAATCGTAAAGCTAAAAAAAAGATTTCCATACCCAGTTCAATATAAATTTATTTGGCGTACAAAAATCCTGCAATATCTATTTTATGGCAAATGATCTTGTCTAACATTGCTTGCAATGTTAGAACGAGAACAAACCAGTTGTGGTTTTTGCTTTTTTACTCTAATTTACAGCATCTGAGTGTGGAAGAAGAATCTGCAATAGTATTATAGTATGGTTTGTAACAGCAATCTTCCATTTTGTCTTTTTCCCATTTTGCCTTTTCCTTTTCCCCTCTCCCAAGTCTGTCTGCCTTTGATGATGAGTTTACAGGCTAAAACTCCACTACTTCCAGTGAAATGTTATTCTATGGATGCTTCTTGCTCTTTAATCTCCATGGCCTAAAAGGGAAACCTACTAGTAGCTCCCATTATTCTGCTTTAGGGCAGAACTAGACATAAAAGAGGAGACAAAAAAGTCAGGATAGTATAGAGCCCATGTCCTGCCACTTATGACAACATCGAGAATGGTATTGGCTAAGAGATCAGAGCCTCATGGTCTCTTCCACTTTTGTAAGCAGCTCTTAATGCACCTTTCTAATTACAAAATTGACCCTTGCCAAGGTTATGGATGAGAAAAAATGACACCCAGCTTTTCATGATCTTGTTCAGTACCTTATTTGAATAATGAGATGTTAGTGTCTTCAGTTAGGTTACTAGTCCATGCATTAAGGGAGAAATCTTTTGCAAATAGCAACATATTTGTCATAGAATAAAGTCCATGGTTTGCACAAAATGGATACAATATATGCCATGGTAATTAGCACTGTGGTACTCTCTGATTGTGAATATTCTATTCCATGTGCATTGTGCACATATGCCATATGGCACTACATTGGCTCTCTACCCACACTATATCTTGGATGTCCACCTGCCTATAAAGGGAAGGTTCTTGATGCTCCTTGCATCAAGCCACAATGACAAAATTGATGTATGATCATCTTTCTTGAACATGCCATTTAAGTTACTTTATGCTCTAGTGATAAGACACTTGGTCAGTTAAAAAAAATAACCAGTTTATTGCAAACTTTGAAAAATTCAGATTGGTTTATTAGTTGTTTGCTACACTAGTCCCTAAAGGTCTTTTTTTCCTGTGAAATGGAATTTTCCCTCTCCTCTTCTTATGTTTGATTCTAACTTGGTTGTCTGATATTCTTTTATTTAGTCTTTTAAAGATTAGAACTCATAATTCCTGCTATTTTGTTCTGTTTTTCTTTGGAAAATATTTTTACTGTTCTTGATAGTCATTATTTTTCATTGTCCTATCTCAGTTTCCTGGACGCACTGGAAATGGAATGCTTTCCTTTTTGTCTACCCCTGTGCTCAATAAAAGCAATTGGCTGAAGATGATAATTAAACACTTGTAACAGTGCAGCTGATATTAGTACACTTGTAAGTATGTAGCATGCAGTGCAATATGTAGGATCTAATGCAACAGTAAAAGGAATTTTTCTTCATAGGCCAAGACTATATCAAAGGATGTACTGCTTTGGGCTTGTAATGAATTGTATCTCACAACACAATGCAGAATGAAAGTACTTGACTTTCATGACATAAATAACAATACTTTATGTTTCACATCAAAACTAGCAGGGTTTGATGCAAGATCTGCTGCAAGCAAAATGTGTTTTTCCATCATCTTAGGATAAAATTTTTAAATTAAACATTCTACCACTATATGTGCAAAGTTACTCAGCCATGTTCAACTTTAGGATAGTGTTGAAAGTCTAGGCACAGTGGTAGAAATTATTTTAACTCCTTATTTCAATGAAAAATCATGAAAAGCCTACTATATTACACCAGATGAATGGCACATTCAGTCTCATTTTTGTTGGACAGAAGGACTAGGGAGAGGGAAAAGGATGTGGAGTTAAACACAGTCTTTCCATAAATTCATATAGAATACAATTTTCTGGTATTCTGTTAATTGATATTTTTCTATAAACCTTTAATGTTTATGGCTACAAAGATATGATTTTCATACAATGACACATTTTGTAATGATAATGAAATCCTCTGATCATTTTCCTCCCTATTATTGGATAACACTTCCAGCACTAAACAAGCACAGTTGGCTACCAGGGACCCTGATGCCAAGTTGCGGAGGATATTCTTGTAGCAGTGACAAATAGCTTGCTGGTGGGCTGTGCAGAGTGTTCTGGCAGCAATGAAGTTGTCTGTGTGTCTGTCACTTGGTTAGGCTACAGAAAGTCTAGGTGGTTTGATTTTTTTTCCCACCTTTGGAGAAATTTGTTTTAAACTTGCATGTGTTTTTGGTGAATTAGTTCATTTGACAGCAAGGTTCCTAGCAGACCCTTCATAAGTGTTACATGTGAGTACCTACATGATGAAAGAGAGAAAAAATATTCACAGTGCCATACTTGTTTTCCATACAAACCTACATGCTGCCATTACAGCCACCCACGTATCGTTTGACAACTCACACATCAAGCATCTTAATGAATCAGGACTAAACAACACGGTGTCTCTTTGTAAAGCCATGTATTTTAAATGTTATTCTGACTTTATGCCTTTTTTAAAAAAAGGCATAAAAATTTGGATAAACTATGGGATCTGTAAACAAGAATTCAGGGGAAAGTTCTGTTTTCCTGCTCATATTTCTCATATTGACATCATTCAATGTTATTAATTTAATTTTTGAAATACAGTTAATAAAGTCTGTTGACTACCAAAAAATCAACAACACTCAGTAGATAAATTAGCTTGTAGACATATACAGGCAATCCCTACAGTGTCTTTTGACTGCCTAAGAAAGTATGTAATTTAAAGCTTTTAGATAATTTATGGGTAAAATACAAATGAGCTGACACTGCTGGCTAAAAAATAAACACTCCTCCTATGTTACTACAAAGTTTATAATTAAGGGTAAATGTGAAATTTAAATTAAAAAAAAAAACAGTTATTGTATTTTAAAACAGGAAACAAAGGCATCAGTATTTATATAAAGATGCAGAAATAATTTTAAAGTTTTTTGGAAGCATAATTGATCTACTACATGAAACCTTTGCTGAATGATGTAAGTCTAGGCTAAGTAAAAGGAAGCAAATGTTATTTTCGTGAAAGTCAGTATACAATGGCAATGTTTTAAAAGGGCCTAACAGGCTTTTAATCTTATAAAGGAAAAAAAGTTTATTTTTGTTCTTTCTGTGTATATAGATGCATTTGCTAATTTGATTACCCATATTGGCAGATTACGTTAAATGGACTTTGAAACAGCCTTGCATTCTTTAGTAGATTAAATCGCTGTACTGGTTTTACATTCACAAAAAATGTTCCCTTTTTTTTTTTTTTTTTTTTTTTTTTTTTTTTTTTTTTTTTTTTTATTCCTTATATAAAAGAAAAAAGTCCCATGGCTGGTAATTGGAAAAATAATCAAAAAACCCTCGAACTATAAGGACTTGGAAGAGATGATGAAAGGTATATTAACATTGTAAATTGAGGGTACAGAGAGGAAATTTCAGCTAAAAGTGGTGTTTGAGTTAGTTTGTTTTCATTGTGACCAGCAATAGTACTTAAGTCAGCTTTCTAGACTACACGAGTATTACTAAGCTGAACGCATCAAATTTGCAACTATGTCTTTGCCAGAAACATTTTTGAAATGAGCCGACAGCAGAGATTTTCTAGCTTTCATCACCTGGGAGCACAAAGTGACGCTATTGATCCTAAAATTGCTGGGATTTTCCAAGGAGACTGCTTGTTTGTTCTGTGCTGTTGTCACTGAAGTGGTTAAAGCTTTGTTTGTTTGTTTTGGTTCTGAATGGCTCTTAATGGATTAAGCTTCCAGCTTTCACCAAAGCTGAAACTGTTTATTAAAGTATCAAGATATAAACTAAGCTCTGAGAATTTTAACAAACTATATGAGGCCATGCAGGCCTAATGACCTATCCATGTGGATCCTTTTGAAGGCTTTGGTGTGTTTGTTTTTGCAACTCATACGATACCAAATTATTTCAGTCATTTTGGGGAAAACAAGTCTACACGAATTTAAGCATTCTAATGAAATAAGGTATTTTCCCCTCACACTTATATAAGTGCTCTAAGTTTATTATCAAATTGTCGTCACGTGTACAGAATATTGAAATGAAATATTTATAGTGCTTTATTATTTATGATGTTTACTACAAAAGTGACCAAAATAAAATCTCACTGGTAATTAACCCAATAGACAAGCCCTGTTCTAAAAAGCCTCCAATCTAAAAAGCCAAACTGGACATGGACGGGGTTACTCTAGGGCCTTAAAGGTTAACATAAAATATATTCAGGGAGTAAATTAGACATGTTTTTACAATCACATTTAACCCAGCTTCTACAGAAAATTTTAAAAACCTATATCAGAGTAACAGAATAACTTACTGAACATAGATCCTATGGAGAATATAATTCACAAAATGACTGATTATAGGAGGCCAAGCAGAATCCTTTAACTTCCAAATTTTAACAGGTCCACATTTTTATTGTGCTACTAAGTATTATTCTCATTTCAGTAAGAGGCACAGGTTGCCTTGCTGTAAAACCAGATCTTTATTCAGACAGTTAAAAACTCTTCCAAAACTATTGAAGAAGGGCTTCAACTTTAAAGTTCTCAATAAAAATTAAAGAAATATTAAAATCCAAGTACTGTTTTTTTTTTTTTTACGTGGAGATACCTACCCTCATAAGATATAAGGACACCAGTGTTCTATTCAAAGAGACTGTCATTAGACTTGTTCATGATAGGCTTTTGTACAGTACATTTTATGTGGAGCCTAGAAAGTGGCAAAAAATAGAAGTGCACAATGGGAAATCTGTATCTTAACACCTGTTGTTTGTATTGCTATGTAATCCTATCTGGAGCTAGTCTTAAACCATGCAACATCCAGATACACAGTATCTGTCTCAGAAATTTCAATTTAGTCACTCCTTAACAGCTAGTGTTCTAAAACAGAAATCAATAAATAATGAATATAAATATGTGGACACTGTGGGCTTTTTTTTTAACATACGTCTCACAAAAGCTTTGGTGTTCTGGAGAAACCCTCCAAAGTCCTTTGATTAACTAGTGTTAACTGAATTAAAAAAGGGAAGTAGGGCAGCCTTGCATAAGCAAAAGTGCATTTGAATGAGAACATGTCTGAAGAGTCATTGATTTCAGTATAGGCTAATAATGTCTTTATGATATCTCTGTTATTTTAGATAGAATCTCGCACACAGTTGGAGAAATAATTATCATTGTAATATTTCAGATATGACTATTAAGAGATTATGTTTCAGTAAGTACAATACATTGATGTTGCACAAATTTTTGTTTTGTTTTGTTTTGCTTGCGTTGCAGTGCAGGAAGAAAACCTAATTAATCCTCAATATTTTCACTGAGTTAACATTACAGGAAGTCTTGTCCCAGGGTCTTAAAAAGAACTTTTGAAACATTAGAGGCAGTTTTCTTCATCTAGGTATTTTTGGGTTTAGATAATTAAGAAATATGAGCAGAATCAGCAATTGCCACTCTTTCTCTAACTACTATCAAAAGCCCATTTATTACAGACATTCCATTATAAATACTTCAAGAGGAAAAACTCTGAAACTGATGTAAGCTTTATGATCTATTTTATGGGAAACACATACATTGAAACTCCATAAAAAAATTATAAGAGTCATGCAGCTTGAGAAGTAGAAACAGGCTCAGCAGCTGAGGGCTTTAAGAAACTCATATTCTATGTGAACCATCACACATGGATGTAAGTAACATTGAAGGGGATGAACATCCAAAAATGGCACAAGGAATTGGAGGAAAGTGATTAGGACCTAAAGTTTTGTAACCATTATTCCCAAAACAAACTATGTGACTCCAGTGAGACAAAACATAAGTACAGGACTGGGCCCATAATAATGGGTTACATTGTCAGAAAAACAGATTTCAATGACTTCATTTTCTTCCTACTATAGATAGTTACTCTAAAACTGTTTTATGTCACTACACTTAAAAAAAAAAAGTGCAACAACCTTTCCAAAAAATAGTCTGATAACTTATTTTCCTTCACATCATTCTAATGTGTTATCTGAGAATATAAAGTTTTATTCATTTTATTTCATTAATCTACAGTAAAGGATGGCAAATACTGTGTTAACACTATCAATGACATTGAGAATGTTTTAAAAAACTATTTATGTTTAAATACCTTTGTCTTTTTTTTTTCCCCACAATTAGTAGTTATAGATTTTTATCTCACGTTCAAAGTACTTTGAGAGAAATGTATATCAGAGAACAAACATAGGCTAGTAAAGAGAGTAGAATGAAGGAGTGAAGAAGGGAGTAGAAGCATGATCTGTAATCCAGGTAAAATGTTATGAGCATTCAGTCATGTTTCTTCTGTTTCACAGAGTCACAGTATGGTGTAGATTGGAAAGGATCTCCTGAGATCATTTTGTCCAACTCCCCTGTAGAAGCAGGGTCCCCTAGACCCCACTGCCCAGGCACACGTCTTAATGGCTTTTGAATATCTCCATGTATGGAAACTCCACAAGCTCTCTGGCAACTTTCACATGTGTTTTTTTGTTTTTTGTTTTTTTTACAAATGCATTTAATTGCTCTTCATATTAACTTTTGAGAGGATATCCTAGCAATTTACACGATATGGGAGTTTGTTACCATAATTCAATCAGCCCTCTAACTCTATCAGCATTTTATTTGAGATATGTAGATATGTCAGTGGATTATGACTTTATTGAAAGAGAATTCAATAAATAATTAAGAAGCTTCTAAAGATTTTTGTTCAGATATGTAGTATGTGTAGCTTGACTGGTTCTTCTAGAATGTGTGGTGATATTTAAATCTCTTCATCTTAGGACACTCATAATTAACTGAGAAAAAAGCCACTTGACACTGAGAGTCAACAGAAGCTGTGTCATTCCCTGGTAGGATCAATGACTATAAACAATTGTGCATTCTAGGAAATGCCACCAGTGTCAACTGGTATATTGTTGAGAGAACATAGGTGGAAGAAATGTGGGTGCAAACAAAGTTGAGTTGCATTTACCATTTAAGCTGCGCTTACAGTTTAATTAAAAATTAAAGAGTAAAGAGAATTTTAATGATACTGAAAATATTACTTATTGTAATAGCCCAAATTTACAACTGTGCTGTAGGTAAGGTACCTACTTCTATTACTACCAAGCTGAAGCAGTGTGTTTATGTGACAGAAAATTATCCAGGAAATAGGAATACACTCAATGCTTAAAATTTACTGTAGTAGTTCTAGCTTCTGCTCCCTCTCCTGTACATGGCAGTCATACCACAGGGTGAGGAATATCTAAGTGATATGCAGGTGTTATTCTTTACACATGCATTCAGTCAATCTGTTTATATATGTCTGTGTAAGATTAATGGTTCCTGTTTTTAAATTTGTCTACTGGCACATGCTATGCTCAAAAATATGTAAGGAAAGCTTGAGAACACAGAGGACTTCTACCATGACTTAGAAGAACGTCATGACATCCTGCTCTGTGGTTTTTGCTACTTAGAAAGATCCTTACTTTCTGGTAGAGAACTGAATTGAGAGCTCAAATACTGACATCTACCAGCTCAATCATCTTCCAAACTTTTCCACTGTATTTGTGCAAGTGACAGTGAAAGTAAATGTGGATTAGTTCTTCACCACTTGTAGCTCACAACTCACAAGTATCACATTAAACCAGTCTTGAGCCTGTGCTTTTCTGTAATTCAATATATGTCGATCTGCAGCTCCCTGGCATTAGTAGCAGGCACGATCTGCTGTTTATATTTTCCAATGAAAAACAACTTTTACTTCATAAAAATCCTATGCATTGAGCATTCTGAATGCAGTTGATGTTAGCAGGTGAAATAAATGTAAGTTATATACTAATATCTAGAAATTCAGATAATACAAAACCATACCATGTAATAAAAGAATCTTTATTTAAAATATTGATGTCAAAACTGAAAATTCTTGGTTTTCAGCATGTATACAAACTTGCAAGACAGAAGTATATGGTTCTTGAAAACCAAGGAAAGAATTTGATGGTTGAGGTGAGGAGGACATTTGCTGTAATTATGCATTCTCATGGTTTTGTCTTCAGTATTCAAACTGGAAGATGTTGCAGTCTCAGATGTTGTACTGAAAGTTAAATGCTGCTCCTGTATTTGCACAACCTAACACCACATTAATATTTTTGGTGAATTAAAAAAAAAAAAAAAAGAGAGAGAGAGACAGGCATAGGCTTCTTTTAAGCAGACTTCCCAGAGTGCTGTATGTGATGAAGTGAGTTGGATTTCATCTTGACAGGTAAGCAAAGAACCTTTTCTTCAAGGCTGTGTAATGTATTAGTGATATCCAGTCAGATGTTTGATTGAGTTGTTTCCTCTCTCAGAAAGCTGTCAATGTTCATGTTAGCGATATTCAGGTTACCCATTACAACACCTGCCATGCTCACTGGAAAAAAATAAAATCCCTTTATACACTGCTAGGCTTCTTTGTTTTATTTAATTTTCCTACCTAACCTGTTACAATCAATCTAGTAGTGGTTTCTCAGTTTATAAGTCTAAAAGGAGTCACAGGCTACTGTCCTTGTTTAACATATGCAAGGACAGGAATAGGATAGAAATAATACCATGGCAAATAGGATGTCTAACAACCACTGAGATGAATTTCCTGTGTTTCTTATTAGGGACACCAGAAATTGTTAAAGAATAACCAGTTTCTTAGATGATGGAACTTCTCATTTATTTTACTGATAGAATGTGTTTCGCGTGCTCTTGAGACTTGGTTGGAACACACGGGCGAGACAGACACAATAAAATGGAGAAACCACAATTTCATAAGCACATATGCAGGAAGCCAGTTAATAAGCCTTTCCCAATCAACAACACTTCAAATTTTAACAGACTATTAAGT
>NW_008603539.1:406-20406 GCF_000691845.1 Merops nubicus | reverse complement strand
TGTCAACTGCCTGTCACAATTACAATAGACACAGCAAACCAGAATTTTACCCAAATCCAAGGGGAACTTCCTGAACAAAGAGTAAATTTTACTGCACAGATTTTGGAGACCTCCAATTTGTGCAGGCATAATGAATGCAGCCTACAGACAAATAGGTAGTTGTTAATTATCCTAGCAATTTCTTTTTTTAATGTGCTAACAACACAGCATGCTGAGCCTTCATATCTTACATTGTTACCTGATGATCTCATCACATTTAAAAAGATGGTAATCTGAAGGAAGACATTATTATTGCAAGTGTTCATGACAATACGTTACATCAGAATAGTCCTTTTTTTATCATTTAATAACCTGTGTCAGAATAAAGTCAGATTCTACTGCACCTTTCACAGTGGACTGAAGCTGTCTACCTATATAGTAATCCTTTTGGAGCAACTTAATCTTTTTATTTTCTTCACACAATTATCCCAAGGCCTGTGTATGCTAATTTAGTGTCATATTACTTATCAGAGCATTTTGTGGATGAATAATAGCCACAGGGCAAGACCTATGACCTAAATAAGAACTTTCATTGAATTTTAGAATGATTTATGCCTTTTGCGTAAGGGTCTTTTAGAGCTCTACTGTTCTGAACAGAAACTTGATCCCAGTAAGTCTATTGTATTTAGAACATTGTTTTTGTTCTTTCATATTTAGTGAATAAATATTTGGATGGTCCTGGTATTAAGCACCAATAAACACAAAAATTAAATACACCATTTCATTGTTGTCAGGTGTTTAAGAAGTTGATTCTAGTTTTTTCTTTGTTTCATTTTCTAAGATTAAACATTGTGAAAACACAGGCAGGTTTCCTTACTGCATTTACTTCACTTTAATGAGATGTGCAGTCATTTCTCTTTTTCTTTTTCCCCTGTGTAATATTCATTCTTCTGTGCATAAAGAAAACAACATGGGCTGGTTACTGCATTGACTTCACTGTAATGGGAGACACAGTCATTTTGTTTTCTTCTGTAATATTCTTTCTTCTATTATAAAATATATTTGCATAGCTCATTGTGTTGCTCTGTGTTTTTTGAATTCCCCATTCATACTGCTGAAGAAAAAAAAGAATAAAATGTACTCTATTTTCTAACAGAAGGAGGTATAAACTTCTGTGAAGTCTCACAGTTGTCACCACGTCATTTATAAATACTGTTACAATCCTTTACCTTCCTAAAATTTAAATACAATTCAAAGAACTGGCTTCTATTGAAAGGATACTATTAGCATATAAATACAACAGAATTATTTTGGAATAGTACACATATCCAGAGTATGACATGGTAAAGAATTTACTCACAATTTTAAAATCCCATGAACTCTACTGAGTGTATAGTACTGGTCTTTGTTGAAACTATGTTACAATTGTGTGAGGAACATGCTTTTGTGTTGATGAAAATAAACTACCATCACTGCTTTGTTTGTCAACTTAATTATTACACAGTTA
Source organism: Merops nubicus (assembly GCF_000691845.1). Taxonomy (NCBI): domain Eukaryota; kingdom Metazoa; phylum Chordata; class Aves; order Coraciiformes; family Meropidae; genus Merops; species Merops nubicus. The sequence goes on along the minus strand of NW_008603539.1, from coordinate 18,920 downwards.
AAATATTGCTTTGCATTAGTCAGAACAGAATATTTTCCTTTTATATGGTTTCCTTTTCCCAGGGGTAAATTTTAATGCCCTGAAGGGTCAACAGAGGTCAGGACTTCTTGACTATATCCCAACAGTGCATTTCTGGTCATCAAAAGAAATAAGCCTCTGACCACTGGTAGCTGCTGTAGGGGTTTCTTTTATCCTGCACCTGTGACAATTACCCTGTGTTAGTGAAGCTAACAGGAGTCAGGTTGTAGGTTAAGGGTCAGGGCACTGTCAAGAGGAAGTTGTTCTTCAGTCCACTAAATCTGTTATCATTTTCATCTAATGTGACATCCATCTGTCAATCAGGGAATTTAAGCAATTGTTTTATTCTAAGTGCTGCACTTTATGCTTCAACCAGCTCACATTTTACTGCTTTTTTCTGTAATTACATTTTTCTACCTCTGAAAACCCATCTGCAAAATAAACAGGGAAAATCTTACTCAATCATTTTGAAGAGCTAGGCTTTTTATGCTAAAAGCTGTTTCAGTTACAAAATCCAGTGATTTCTCTACAAAGTTTTATATTCCTTTAATTTTCATTGTTATGGCTTTTTAAAACGCGGAAAGAGAATAAACGTCCTGTAACTACATGGATACCAAAATAAGTTTCCATGTAAAACTGCCAAATGCATACCAGTCAAAAAAGATATGCCTCATAGCCTTTAGATGCTGCACTTCTCAAACACTATGAAAATGGTATGCTAAAATTATGAATGACAAGGGTAAGTTTTTATAACAGACTTTTTAGGAATTAGAAGCTAGCATATAGTTGAACTGACTACAAATGAGCAAAGACTCTGAGTAACTCCATTTATAGCACCAGAGAGAGAAGTTCCAAATTCTTTTAATTCTAATTCAACACTGCTCTTAAAGATGTGCTTAACTTCAAGCATGTAAACAATGTTAGCCACTTATCAAATCACTTATATATATGTAAAGGCATGTAAAACCAAAGTGTAAAGGTAAATATTCTTCTGACTATGGGTGAGATTGCTCATATGCTTCAATTTAGACACACTGTTAATTGCTTTGATGAACAAGAATCTAAATACTTTGCCAAGCATAAAACCCGTGGTGTGGTTATACGATGCAGTTGAGCCAATGTAACAGCTTGTTACCACTGAAAAGGGTGGTCCTGTTTCCCTTTTTCCCTCCCCCTGCCATCCCAACCCAGATTAGTTTTCTGCTGGGTTAGCAAATTTAATTGCTTCACCAAGTGTTTAGGCAAGCATGCAAGCCAGTGTAAGGACATTGACAAGAGTATGTGGTTGGATAGAATGTTTTTGGTAAACCATTACATAGATCTGGTCATATAATTTAACTGCAGTCTCTCTTTTGCTTTTGCTGAAATTCCTCATTTTAAAAATTAAACTCAACTGATTTGTAGTTACTATCGACAAACTCTCCAGGAGCTATGTTGCTATAATTTCACCGATAGCAAATGTGGTACAGGGGATAGTAAAAACAAAAAAATAGATGCTTTTACCAATTCTAGAGCAGAACTTATCAGTACAGCAGCAATAATATTAATAGTAACTGGCTTTCAGTATACTTTATTAGGGTTTCTTGAAAGAAAGCTGGGGTCCTTATTCCAATATTACAAATGAAAGGGGAAATATACCCCACCATGGAAAGTCATTAGCAGAAACAGAAAAGGACTATAGCATCCTTAAATCCTTTCCAGGAGTTTGTGCTCTAGGCCATGGTATTGTTCCTGTAAATTTTGTGGGCTTCTCTATATAGTGTTAGTGTCAGATATTTAATTGCTCCAGAGCAAGTTGGATTCCTTGCAGCACCCACAACTTCTTACACTCTTCTGCTCTTACCAGCCTGGTTTCCTGTAGTCCATACTCTGAGCTTTATGATTCAGGGATTCTCTCCAACTACTCATGCTCTTTCTTTTTGTAAGTTTTACAGTACTTGTTTCCACCTAATTTGTCCAGGAATGAATTAGATACATATCCCTTCCTGCCACACCCCCATCTTTAACTTTTCCTGATTTCTGGCATTCATCAAAAGCATCATAGGCTTTCTACTAATTCTATAAGTGGGTTTTTTTCTGTTCTTTTTACTTGCCTGTTGTGATACTTGAAAGTTGTCATGTGTTCATTTTCGTAGCACTTGTTTTTATAAAATCTTGTTTCACCCAGACATTTCATTCTGTTTCTTGAAGAATCCAATGACTGCAGATTTCATTGCAGTCGCAGAATGGGGAGACAAAATATTATTCATACAAGAGAGAAGTTGTGCAAAACTGGGTGAAGAGAGGTCTTGACATGACATTTCCTGTGTTGGGTCATTCCCTAGAGGTGGAAGTAGAGAAAAACTTCCCATTGCCTTGGTATAGGTGTGACTGTAACAATTTCAAGATAAATAGGAGTTGTCAAATTACATGTCTGTGTGCATTTATGCTGGCAGAAAATGTCCTATGCTTCCCCTTGCCAAGGTGCAAGTCATTTTTGATCCAAAAGTGTGTAATCCTGCCTAGTATGGTTCTCTGCTCAAGACTGTAAGGTCTCAGTAGCTAACCTGGCTAAACAGATGGCTTGAGGCTGGTCAACCACAGTCCAATAATCTTCTCACTTCAGAACACTACACATGTTCATAATTACTCACTAGATTAAGTTATCCACATAACAACTATATGAACTGTCCCCAGTATTTGACACGCTGATATAGGATTTATGATATATAATGGGGGGCTTTTAAGTACCTTTCAGAGCATGAAAATGTATGTTGTCAAGTTGCAGTAGCATTTTTTAAATAATTACAAGCTACAGTTTCTGTATTCAAGGCCACAGGAAAAGTTCTCCAATAAATGTGGGTTTTTCATACTTTGTTAACCAATAGTCATATACAGTGGAATATTTCAAAAGAATTAAGTCTAATTTTGCATATGGGAGCTCTGGTAATAATAAGACTCATCCCTATTAACATTGTGTTCTGTTTACATAAAAGGATCTTACAGTTTTGGTACCCAGCTTGGCACCTCTTAAGTAGTACTTGCACTGCACTATTGAAGTGCAAATTAAACTGTATTTTCTTTGTATCTTAGGATGACATTAGTTTTCTACCAAGTTTCTACAAAATTTCAGTATTTTTGTCTCTTGCTGCAATTCCTTTGGAAATTATTAAATTTTATAGAGAAACCAGTAAGGCATAGCTGTGTTGAATAATTATTTCCTGTGTTGAGGCAGTAACATGGTGTATATTAAAGAGGGAAGCATATGAATGATTTTGGTTTTGTTGGTTTTGATTGCCTATACTTTAAGTTGAGTTCACGTATGTTTGACCTTTCAAATAGCAAGGAGAAAGGCCAACAATTAGAAAGGCAAATGCATTGGTTCCAGTGCCTCAGTTCTGCCTATTTAAAGGGAAAAAAGAAAAAAAGAAGAATATTTTAAAAATCTGAGCAGGGAAATCAATCCTGTAAAAGGAAAATACGCAATTCACAATGATCTAGAAACAATGCATTCTCTCAGGTTTTCAGTATAGAAACTTTCTTATTCAAGTTAACCACAGGAGCAAGACAGGCTGAAAATACTTATCCAAAGTGAGTTATAAACAGCTGTAAAATCAAGCTTCTGGTAATCTCTGCTGTTACATTAAGACAGAGGGGGAAAAAAAAGGTGTTTTTGTTTTAAAATATGTAGAAACGTGATCATATTTTCTATTATTTATTCAAGCAATCTATGGAGGCTGCTTTTGTAAAATCTCTTGGTTTAGTTTTAGGAATAGAACAGAACACTGTTCAGCTGGAACAGACCTACAGCGATCATGTAGACCACTTCAGAGCTGAACAAAAGTTAAAGCACCTTATTAAAGGCCATTGTCTAAATGCCTCTTAAACACTGACAGGTTTGGGGCATCAACGACCTCTCTAAGGAGCGTGTTCTAGTATTTAACAAGCCTCTCAGTAAAGATATGCTTCCTAATGCCCAGTCTAAGCATCCCTGGCACAGCTTTGAACCATTCCCAGGCATCCTATTACTGGATCCCGGGGAGAAAAGATCAGCACCTCTCTCCACTTCCCCTTCTCAGGAAACTGTAGAGAGCAATGACGTTTCCCTTCAGCCTCCTTTTCTCCAAACTAGAGAAAGCCAGAGTCCTTAGCCACTCCTCACAGGACCCGCCTTCCAGCCCGTTAACCAGCTTTGTTTCCCTTTTCTCTTTTAAGATGTGAGACTTTAGGTACAACAAAATAACCACAACAACTTAACTAATATTAAAGAAAAAACACATTAATCCACTAACACAGGTTTCGTTTCTGTTTGTAATTTCAAAATTACCAGATGTTTTCTATGCATTTCTTTACTTTACTTTATAATGGCTCTAATTTTAATATAAGACTTTGATGTTTCATAGACTAATTCAAATGTCTGACTAGCTTTGAAAAAAAAGGGTTTTTTTTCAAATCATCTTAAATTTCTGAACCTGGTAGTTATTGGTTGCTGAAGCACAATAATTTATATACACATATATTCTATTATGGGTGTCTCTGTATATAAAGGTGTAAGTGAAAAGAAGATCTATGCTAGATCTTATTGGCTGTGAAGTCATGACAATAGCTTTGCCAATGATTGTTTAAACTGAGAAAGTGAAAAAGCATGCAACAAATATGAGACCAGTTCAGAAACACAATTTCATGCTTAGCTTTGGCATTTTGAGACTGTGTATAGATCTAATGATTCCTATGGCAGGATAGAAAGTTCTCCTGCTTGTTTTCAGGTCCAGAAGGAAAAAAAAAAAATCAGAAATATTTATGTATTATGTTTCAAGACCATATTTTAAGTGGCATAGACAGAATAATTAAAATAGCATTGATTTGGCTTTGTTGTTACTACCTCACTGCCATCTGACAACAGCTATGTAGGCAGGCATTAGGGTCAGATGATGTCTATTGTATTTGTTTAACTAAGTGGGGAATATCTGGCAACATTTAGCCATCAGAAACTCTGGGTCCACTGCATTTCCAAGTAATTGTGAGCTTAACATACTGACTTTTACAGCTTTGTATACTGTAGATTTACAGAACCTGGTCTGAGGTTCTGTATTAAAAGTGGGTTAAAAAAGGTTTCAATGTATAAATTCTTTGAGGAGAGGTCTGTGAAAATTCTGCCATTGTGCAACAATTGACCTCACTTTCCCTGATTTTTTAACTTTAGCTGGTGTTTGGAAGTCCTCTGAGGCAAAGACACTGTCTTTTTTGTTTACTAATAACGCATTGTCTAGAGTCTTTAGGCACCAATAACAAGAATTAAAAATTGTAATTATCTCTGGCACAAAAAGAGAGTATTTATTATCATATGTTTGGTTGGGGAGAGTGAATTTTAAATAAGACAAAGTGTTAGTACACACTTTCATGACTGTCTTTATAGCACATTACAAAAGAGGCTGAATTTCTAAGAAGTAATGTTAAATAGTCAGAAAACAGTAGAAATTGCACCCAGGCTTTGAAATAGCTGACTCTTCAATGTTTTGTGATTACAGGTTCCTGTCAGCCCAGCAGAAAACCATCGAATTAGATGGAAATAGGATACGCTATCAGCTGCAAGCAGTCATCTTTTTATTAACTCTGCAACAACCAATCAGTCACACCACAGCGTGCAACTGTAATGAAATATAGATTTTTGTTGTCGTCGTCAGAAGGAAAACTTCCGTTTTATGAATCTACATAGCTCTTTAGTAAGCAGTAGATGTTCTTGCCAACAGCATTTCAATCTTTGCTTTTTTCAAGTTCCTTTAGCGTACCAGACTGTCAGGTATGTGAGGCCTGAAAACTGAAGTCACCTCTTCACAGAATTGTTGCACTGTGTGTCTGATTTTCCAATCCTGTCGTGATTGTGTGCTAGAGGCAAAATCTAGTAACAGAAGGGTAAAGCATATTTTTCCCATTGAAAGTCTTTGTTGAGACTACAAGCAATTACAACAGTCATTATCTATTGTAATCATATCTTTTTAATTTTGCAAACACCCAGCCATTAAAACAGGACTGAAACAGAAAGTATTCATTTTATGTATGTCAACTAATGGTTGTCCAGGGGCAAAAACCTTGAGGGAATGGATTTTAAAATTAGATGAGAATTAAAGGGTTTCAATTACTTGAAATTTTCATAACTAAGGAATTAACTCCCACAGCAACAGGGATGAATATAGGCTACTTTAACACAGCTTGTGCAGCTTAACTTTAAGAGCTTCAAGTCATAAGGTGGCTAGACACACACCTTTCAGAAATCACAGGGGAAGACCTAGACAACCATAAATCTTATAAGTCCTCTGAGGCTTGTTGTGACAGTTCCTTCTTTTTTGACTTCTGGTAGGAGAAGAAGTACATCCCATTTCTGTGGCTAAGTGGTCTCCCTGCCAGTATAACTTATTCCATTTAGGTACAGTAGAAGCACATTACAATGGCTCAAGATCCCTCCTCTTAATTTGGAGCAGACATTACAGTGGCCTAAAACTTCTCTGGTGTCCACCAGGTAGGATACCTTTCACTTGCCTTTGACTATGTTCAACGTGCATTTTATGCCAGCCATTTAGGCTCTTTCTGTAATCAGTGGAGAATTAAATTATTCCAAAGAATAATTCATTCATCTGGCTTAGATCCTGCATGGGGAAAGAATGAATTGTTCTCTAGAGATTTGTAGCCCTGCATTTCTGTAGAGGCAGAGCTGACAAATTGCTTAGACAGTTTAAAGTTAAGTGAGATGAATCCTGCCCATCACTCCTGACACACACCCTTGCAAGATAAATTTCAGCTCCTTGAACTCAGTAGGATTCAAGCATCTAAATAATTTTTAGAATTTTGTCATTCGTCTTAAAATCTACTAGCTCTTCATTTGTATGAACAATTGCACTTTTTTATTTCACAAAGACACTATGAATTTAAATGCAGTAAACACTGTGAAGCAGACAGCAATCATTTCGGTTGGGGGCACGTGCCTTCCATATATTCTTAATCACTGGTATTTGGAAGCAATAAAAATAAGGTCATATATTTTAGTGACTTGTGAATAACAGAAATAAGTTGGTTTTGTTTGGTGGCTTCATAAATCAAACCTGTGTGCATTTGAAATGTTTGATCTTTCAGGTCTGAGCACCAGTCTTCATGCTATGGTTAGGGGGCTATGTTAATATAGCCTTTCTTTGAGCCTTCGTGATTATCTTCTAATGGTGACTCTTCCTATGACTTGTGAGTGAAGGCATTTGTGCATAGAGGATGGATATATATTAAACATTTACTTCTAGCCATTGTGGTACTTCTCATTATTAAATCAGTGCTCAAAAATTGACTTGTGAGTGCTGTGGCAGAAATTATTTCCACATGTACAAAGATGTCACTCGAGAGGAAAAGTCAAAATTTTCTCAGTCGTCTCAGTTATTTTTGCTAAAGAGTAAAAGTCAGTGTCATCTTCATCCAAGGAAAATTATATTTTAATTCTAATACTGAAAAGAACACAGAAAATGTATGTGGTAGTAAGGAATTCTTGTTTCTCAGCTGTCCAGAGACAATGTCAGTGTTTGGTTGTAAAACTTTGGAGTCCATTTTCTCCTCTTCCTGCCACTATTTACTCCTCTGTTACTTACCATTTTCCATGGAAACCTAGTAACCCTTTCTGTTAAGAAACACTTAAAATTTGTCTACACTGGCCAAGCACTGGAAGACTGGTAAATAAGGGATTTGAACCTGGGTTCTCTGTGTAACAATCAGGTTGCCCAGCATGCTGCTTACCAGCTATTCCCTTTCTTCCTTTTCACAGTCACTTTGCAAAGGGTCTTATTTGTTCCTAAGGCACACCAAGAAAAATAACTGAAATCTTGCAAAATTTCATGGGACAAAAAAGAAAAGTTTATGGCTAACTTTGATGCTGATTAATTCAAATAATTAAATATTAAGGGATTAGTTTTTCATTCAATAACCTTCACATGACTGTCACATTATCCTCACATCATTCTTGAAAACAAACAGCACTTTCTGTAGCCATTTATAATATGTTATTTTGATGTGTCAACAAAAGATTATGGTTCATTAGGGAGAAGAAGTGTTAATTTAAAGTCTATGTGTTCCTGAGCAACAGTGTCTCTAGGAGACAGCTGCAGAGCACTTCAACATATTTCATATCCCACAACATGTGCAAGTTTTGTTCTGAATTTAGGTGTACATATACCGTGGATATTATTTACTGAATGAACAGTACTTGAGTAGCGATTTTACTCATTACATCTCATTTGAACTCACATTTATTTAAAAGAGGACCAGTAAATTTCCTACACAAAATGATGCACTTCCATATTTTAAGCTTTCATAAATTTAACTTTAGTTACAAAGTAGAAAATAAAATATAGTTCCAATTTGAAGTAGATGGAGTGTTTTTAGTGAAAAAATAAATAAATAAAATAATTATCCTTTCATGTTGTTCTTATCCATCTTGGCTGAATCCATTTTTTAAGTTCTGTACATCCTCTTCATAACCCTGCAGGAATTCCACTGCTACTGCATTTATATCCATACCACACTTGCAGAATTCCAAAAGATCTATTTTTTTCCATTTAATATAGCAAAAAGAAATCTTGCCTGAATACAAAACTTATCTGTTTTGATTATGCAAACTGTTGTGTGTAATTTTACATCTTCTTTTTATATCATCATGTCCATTGAATCCATTTTAAAGGGAAATCATTTTCTAGACTAAAATGTTATCCTAAGAGCAGCGCCACTTTTGCTGACATGATTATGACTAGGAAATGTAGATCACTGCACATGAATACATTAGAAAAGAATTCTTCTGATCTAAACTCTACAAGTGAGCAAAATATACCACAAATAAATAATCAGGCAGCTTTTATGAGTTTAAAAATAAGTCATGTATTGCTAAGCTTTTTTAAAAAGCAGCCAGTTTGATTCTGAAAATTAGGATATCTAATTTACAGCAGAGGGAATCCAGAAACATTGTTTTTTAATTGGGTAGTAGAAGTGCTAAGGTGACAGGACTGAGAACAGGTAAATCAACTAGGAATAGAAATGCTCTGTGACAGAAAGCCAGCTGGTGTAGTGTTTCCTTTGTGTCAGTGGTCCGTGTTGCATTCTGTAATAGGGACTGTTCAGACAGTCTGTTGCACAGCTGTTCTTCCTTAGAAACAAACAACCAGGTCTGTTAGTGGTATCACTCTGCAGGTATTATAATGACAGTAGGGTTTTTTACTTTTGTTTGGGGTTTTTTTCTTTTCTTTGAAAGTGGTGTTCATCTTGCTGAGGAGAAGCAGCTTCACAGGGATATAAATTATAGTTGGTTTATGTAGCTGTGGAGGGAAACTGCTGGGAGCTGTGTGTTTTTTAATATTTTTTTATGTTGTTATGATTTTGATGTATGAAAGCCACAGGAGGATTATTTTGGTGATAAGTATTACCAAATACTAGAAATTTTTCATAAAACACCTGCACCTTCATTACATTATCTGAAGAGTTTCATTTACAAAGCCCAAATTTGGTTTCTGCTCCACTTACTGTTGCAGTGGTGCAAGGAGATGAGGAATTCCCAAAAGACACATCTTTTCAAACTTACCAAGCACATCCAGAACAAGATGCAGATAGGATAGCTCCATTCTCTGACTCTTCCAATGCATAAGACTGATCTGGACTGGGGACTGCCAGCTTAAAAGGGCAGGTTTAGTCCAGCAATCCAAATCTTTTTAAGAAAATTGGCAATATTCTACACTCTAAACACTGTGAAGTTATTTTCCTCCAAAGCATAAAATCAAATCATAAAGGATCATAAATATTTTTAAAATCACTAATGAACTATGTGACACCACTAATTAGCTGATTATTTTAAAAACAAACACAAAATTAATATGCCTGCTAGTGAGAGGTTTGGTGGCTTTTTTTTTTTTCCTCTCCCCACATAGTCCTTATGGAAGGAATCTGGAGAAACAAATTGTGATTATATTGAATAATAGTATTCTGGGACCAGGTTGACTCTGAAGTAATCATAACTATGTGTAAAATAAAGCTTAAAGTGATACTGAGATTTTGGTGTATGCTGGGGAAGAAATAGGAATGTGTTGACTTGAAATGCAAGGTGACAGGGATCATACTGGGTTTAAAATGCTCTGGAGGCAGAAATGGATGACATTTTATTAGGACTGAAGGGAGATATGAAGCAGTAGACATTAGGGATGCTGTTCCCAGCAGTACATTACCAGGGTTTATCCACAACTAGGAAAAGTAGTTTTTTTCTGCAGTGTTTTTTCCTTGGCTTCCACATCACTAATGTAGGCAGGGCATCTCCACTGCTGTCCTTTTGCCTCACCGCTACTGGGCAAAAGAAAGGGATCATGTGGCTTCGATGCCAGACTTGTGCCAGAGGCACTTCTAAGTGGAAGCCACAGCTCCTTTTAGCCAGTGCTCAGTAAGGGAGGAAACAAGAGTTGCCACAATCTAATCCAGCTGCACTGGGGGTGTTACAACAAATGAGAACCATTGCCAGTACAAGTTGACACAGGATACTATTCATTACTGTATGTTGTTACCTCTCTTGCCCCAGTAGGTATGCCTGAAATTTTTGAGAGCTAGAATTTATACCACTGTACAGACTGGTGTCTGAATCCAAATTCTGGGACTCAGTACTATGCAGGCAGGAAACAATTTCCTAGGCTAAATATCAAACACAGCATATTTGCGATGTAACTGCAAAACTTCCCTCTCAATTTCGACCCCCAGGTGATATGTGTGTCTGTTCCCAGTTTCACAAAGATATACTACACATACCTCTAAAGTACTTCAGAATTTAGACCTAGGAAATTGTTCATAAACATAATAAGCAAATTTCCAAAGTAGTGAGAGAACGAACATCATAACTAAAAAATTCAAAATGTAGCATTTAGCAGGACTCTCAGTTACTATTATAGCAAATATCTCCGCAAACATTTTAATTAAAACCAGATTGCTGTTTGTGAAAAAGTTGGAGGCTTTGAAGAATCAGTTCCATGATCAAAATAAATAGCTGTTAGGTACGCCAACATAAAAAGAAGCTCCTTATTCTATTGCATTAATTATAATAAAATTTTTGGCAGAAGGAGGACAAGGATACAATATTTCACATGGTGATAGTGCTAAATTGCCATCAGCCAGATAAGATAAATTGTTACTGTTACTTTCTAAAGTAAGGAATTAGGGATTTAATCAAAAAGAACTGAAGCCTGAACAATCCTATTGTGATCAGCACCTAGAAGGGAACTTAAGATACAAAGTATCAGAGTAACACTGATTATTTTCTAGATTCAATCAAAACAAGCTATAATATTGATGAAGTTTTAGAGGGTTGTGAAGGGAAAAAGTGAAGATTGGTTATTTCTTTTTAGTTTAAGTAGTGTTGTTTTAAAAAGAAAGTGTTGCTAGATGAATAGAATTAATTATTTTGCTTTCCCAGGCTGCCTACTAAAGTCAGTACCATTGTCTGAAACCACCAAGACGATCACCAAGCAGGTCACAGGAGAGAAGTAAAATGTGCACCTGTGATAGGATGTTGATATATAAGGAGAATGTTTATCTCAAGAAACCTCTGATAATTTAGAATATTATAGTTTAGCCATTACATACCATTGGTTTTAATAAAAATTGAGAGGCGAGTGTATGAGACATTGATCTTTTGTCCATCCTGGGAGTGCACCATGGAAGTCTGTAAAAGATATAATGCTGTGGTCCCTGTAGGTTTGCTAATTTAAACTGTTATGTAATACACTCTGAGCAGTGTTTCTATGGCTCTTACAACTTTTAAATAAATAATAATGATCCCATACATGATGGGAAAACCTCCATTGTTTTCTTTATTTTTTACCCTTTTATAAATGTTTTGTAAAATTAAGAGTTGTATGAACAGGTTTCTACTGGCCACAGGGCTTTAGTAGCAAATAATAGAATATATTTGGAACTAAAATTTGTTTGTTTATTGAGTTAGCTTCACCGTTGATTGGAGGTGGATAGAGACTAATACTTTTCTCTCTCACTACTTTGGAAATTTGCTTATTATGTTTATCAAGAATTAAATGTTTCTGAGGATAATTTTGATAGATGCTGTCATTTTTCATTTATTTTGTGTTTGATTTATCATATGTAATGCCAAATAGAAAGTAAAAAAATCTATTCAAAAATATAATCAGCTAATAGGTGATTTAATTAGTGCATGTATGTAGAAAATGTAATCTATGGTAATTATCTGTAATTATGTTTTCCTTGCAATTTAAGATAACTTGTCTTTTTCAGTAAGAAACAACCCTCTTTTTCATTTTCACCACCTTCCATAGCTTTGATTGCCTTTTTGGGAAAAAAGAATTCAACACCTGAACAAGAGGAAAAACCAAGGAGTTAGCAACTGGATTTATTCAGGAGCAGAAACACTGAAGAGGAAAAGACATTAATGTAGAGGTCAAAAGGGGTGTTTAATTAACAGCTATCAAATAAAACAGCAAGCATTATAAATTATTAAATAATATCTTCCCAGTGCTGAGATCTGTTGCATAATTCACAGTTCTGCCATAGGAAAGTAGTAACATCTTGTGTGTTTAATTCCTGACATGGAGCTGGCACTCCTGATGGAGACAGCGGTGGAAATGGAATGGAAATATAGAAGAATAAACTTTGACTGGTATTCAGGAGACTAATGAGGCATATAGGAGAATTTGCCAAGTTAGCAGGGCGCTAAGGTGGGTAGATCTGTGGCTAGAGTATACCCAGGGAAAAGAGAGCTAGGCTGAAGCTTTGCGTATATTTGAGCAAAATAACGCACTAGCACAGATAGCAAATACATACTAAAATTCTGCAAGAAGTCTGTGAAAAAACATCAAAATATGAAGAGGCCTGCCCTGGAATAGCTACAAAAATACTCCCCAAATCCTGCATTCACAGAATTGTGGACTGGAGAATATGTTATCAAATTACTCTAGTAATGGAAATCTAAATATTTTAGTATTAGAATAAAAAGCTGGAATATTAATATGTTCTGTGCAATTCACTTTGAAATGCTTTCTTGAATGGATTATTTATGCATTCCCATTTCAACCTGAGATAATAAAAAAAATTCCACTTGAATTTACTCTATTGGTTACAGATTTTATTTTTTTTCCCCTATATAAAATCCCAGTCTTCTCCCCTGATATAAATCCAGAGCCCTCTTTTGAGCATATACCCATGGTAGATCACCAAGATCTTTTCAGAGGGGAAGTATAAGCTTTTAAGGCATTTAGGCAATCCAAAAGACAAGAACATAAAATAATTTCCATAAGACAATCTGTTAACAGTAAAATTAAACTAATGTAAAAATTAGTTTAAACAAAAAATTACAAGTGAAATAATGTTGAAACAAAATAATTTAATTATGTGTTTCCTCATAAAATATTTGGGGTTTGGTTCAGTTTCTGAAAAATACATTCTTTTCCTTTTAAAAGCTTGATTAGGGTCAAAATGTATTTTCTCTCCACCTGACTGAATTGAAGAGACACTACGCTCCAGTGATCATGTTCTTGACTTCTGTCTGATATTTGATACGAAGAGGGAAGTTGTTGGTGGAGTTCTAGTGGCACAGTATATAGTTAGTGATGGAGAGATAAAGATAATAATGTAATGCCATAGATGCAGTTTGAGTTTTAATGTTCGCTATGCTGGTGATATTATCAATATAACACAATTAATGCTAAAGGCAGGAATATTCTATTAAATGTTGAAGGAAAAACATTATGCAAAGCAATAATGAATCACTTAGGGTTTACTTTTAAAACTTACACAGACCAAAATGAAGTAGGAATGATTATCAACTGTCTCAGAGATTTAGCAAAACAGGGCAGTTGGGTATAACATGAAACTGGGCCCGTTAACATCTGTGTTGTTTAATTTACCTTTGTCAGCCAAGGACCAGCAGTCAATGAGAGAGGCATGTTGAGACAAGATTCTTTGCAAAGCATTTTAACACCTATACTGGGAAACTGTATTCAGCACAATTTTGCAGCCACATGCTCTCCACAACCTGCACTGGGGGTTCTACCAACTTTTCTGCTCCTTAGGACCCAAGAAAGCAGCAATGGTGTTAAACCTAATACTAGTTCTTCACTCTGGTCTCTTTCTTGATACATTTTAGATGGTGTCCCTCAAGCTGAGGCTTCCCTTCTTTCCACCACATTCCTTTCTGCAGCATAAAAGTGTGACTGAGACTCTTTCAAAATCCTTTTCTGAAGAATTTGCAACTTTTTCAAAGAGGAGTCCTAAGAGGGGAAATACCCCAGTGTTCTCAGAATATGCCTTTTCACTAACTAATTCTTAGACAACAGGCAGATACAACTGATACCATACATAAGTAAATGTAGCTTGAAATCTAACTCCATTTTTATTGACTGAGATGTCATTTTTCCAATATTAAGTAACAGGACATTTTATCCAATGATAATTCTATTAGTTAACATTTTATGCAGAAGCAGATCTTGCCTGAATGATTGTCAAAAAACAGTTATATTCTAGCAGTTGGCATTTAAAGAAAATAGGAACCTGATTTTGGAAGATGTAGGAGAGAAATAAAGAAAAGAATCAAATAAAGAAAGACAATGAGCTGCTAAAGCTGCAGAAGAATGTTTCAAATTGACATCCATAACACTGGATACAGGATTGAGAACCATGTTAAATAACACTGCTCCTGAAGTAATGGCTTCAAGAATTGTAGAAAAGACTGGTACATGAAACTTACATCAGAAACATTTGATGTACCATTTTAAACTATTAATTCCTATTTTTAACTTTATTCAGTCATTCCCTACTAGGATGTCCAGAATTTGAATTCAGTAAGATTTAGAAATCTTATTTTCCTTTCTAGCCTGAATTTATTCGTGGCTAGTTTATATCTTAATGCTCTTTGCCAACAAGGCTTAAATAGTTAATTTTTTCTCTTGATACCTGGTTGAAGAATTTACTGATAGCAATTATCCTCCCATTAATGTTCAATCTGTTAGGTGAAGCAAACGAACAAAGTCTTTCAACACTCTTCAGTCAAGATCACCTCACTAATCACCTGTTCATCCTACTGACCTCTCCTTATTTCTTTTCAGTTTGAATTTACCTTTTCTGAATGTTGTTATCCAGAATTATAAATGTATTTCAGATGAAATGATATAGATATACACATATATACATATATGGTCACATTAATTGCATTTAACAAATATAAAACCAGTGGAAATGAGGTCAGACTCATGTTCTGCATTGGGGGACAGAGAATATGGAACTCAAACATTGCAACAATATCTGTGTTCCCCTTCATTTATCCCAGGCATTAGATATGACAAACAAAAACACACAGAAGAAAACACCTTAATTTACAGTGGGATCCCTGTTAGCTGAAATTCTCTCTAGCTACTTGGAGGCACTTTTTTTTTCCTTGTATACTATGAATATCCATGAGTATAGTTATGTTCTATTGCATATTTTTATTTCTAAAATATCAGTTCAGTTCCCTGTAAAATTTCAATATTGTGCAGCTCATGTAATTGCATATAACAGCAAATCATGTACCTTTATCATACCACTTATTCATACTTATTGAATATATAACTGTCAAGAAACAACTATGCCATCATATTTCAGTTGCAGTAAAAAGATCTTATTTTATTGTGGCTTTCACTCATTCCCAGATGCCCTTCCTTCCTTGAAAGAGACAAGCCTGGGCGATGCCAGATTAAGATGAAATATCATCATCGCAACATATTAATTTTTCTTCAAAGATCTTAAAATAGCTTTCTTCTGCTTTTGCTGGAACGTTTTTCATCTTGCTTGAAGGGAAAAAACATGGATATGAAAATCATCATGGTAACTTCAATCTGAGTGGTATATCCTCAAAATGTGGGCTGCAAACCTAACTGAAGTGGCACAAACACTGTGCAGAAATAAACAAATATATACTGTTATCCCAGAGAAAACATGTCCTTTTTGGAGGCTGCACCCTTCATACATAAGTAACAAGCTGAATGCAAATAAGTAATATTTTCTAGGCATATTTATGAGATATATGCAAATAAGATAAAAAGGCAAGCATCTCTTATACACATTTGAATGTTATAGGCCTGTCTTCTGAATCAGATATATAATTTTTACTTTCTTAGAGATATATCAGCACAAATTTTACTTGGAAAAAGTGCTTATAAAAACCACTCAGCTGACATCACTGAAGTTATTTTCACCAGTCTAGGATGTGGAAGTATCTACTTGTCTTAGTTCAAACGAGAGAATAGTGTTAGACTAATAAGACATAAGGTGTGAAGTATTACAGGGGAACTGTAAAGAAATTTTGAAACAAATTAAAATGCCAATAGAATACCAATGCTATATATTATACAGGGAGCTTTTAGGATTTATGTGCGTATCTGTAATTATGATATTTCTGTTCTCTTTGAAATACTTTATGAAAAAAATCAAAAAAGCTTCACAATGAGATTGCAACAAAAAATAGAGAAAAAGAGGGGATTAAAAAGTGTTTTTATTAATTCAGTGCTTTCATTTACAGTCAAGATGATGGTGAGTTAGTAAAATACTACCAAGGGAGCAATCAAGTAGCAGAAAGCAAGCAGGAAAAACTCATGTAGTCATATTGGCAGAGAAACACCAGATTCAGTCACTGTGGCTCATTGTTTCAGTGCTCAAAGATGGAATTAGCTTGTTTGGATTTTGATTTATTATTTTTCTGCCATATGCAGAACATACTCCACTCAATTATACAGTCTCTTGATTCATTTCAGCAATTCTGTGTTCTGCCCATATCTCTGAAGGATCTGAAGGATCACTCATTTTGTTGGCGTGATAACCTCAGACTTAATCAAAATACATTCTTATGTTATTCTAATTATTTTCTTGAGTAGCCTTTTTTTTTAAGAAAAAAAAACCAAAACCACAAAAAAACTAGAGGTAGCTTGTTTTTCTTCCATTTTAATCAAGAACTTATTATACCTTTACAATCTGATGTGTTTCTTGTGGTGTTGAAGGCTTAACGTTGCTTCCCAATATCCTGCTGCAGACCAGGGAGCTCACTTTTTCATGATAAGTTCAGTCCTTCCTGTCCTCACCGGGGCTAGCTCTTCATCTGGTCCGTGAACTTGAAAAAGGAGAGTTGAGAAATTAATGCAATTTAAACATTTGCCATCATCGTTTATGTAGAATAACTTAATTCACAATCAACTTGTTATGGTCAAGTGTAAATATAAGTTTATTCACAACACCCAAGGGAGACAACATAGTTGCAGAGGTTTACAGGGGACAGAAATGTAGAAATAGAATAAAGCATACTTCATCTGCTTACTCTAAGGATAAATCAGATGTGTTGCACTGTCTCTCTCTTTTGCTTTCTTTCACTTACCCAGATGATTTTATGTTCTTCCTGAAAACACGGCATTCAGGACTGTGAGGAAAGAAACTTCTCTGTGAGAAAATTGCTATCTGAGACTTTCACCAGAGAGACTTTTACCAGAGAACACCTTCAGCAGCACTTCCAAAGAGACACCTTCAGAGGTATACTAATGTTCTAAGGCTCTGTTCCTGTGGGGCATGATATTTAACTGTTCACCACCAATAAAAGTGGCAGAAAGAGGAAGAGAAATATGAGAGGAAAGGAAAATACTGCTTTTTCCTTTTAGCAGCAATTATCAGTTATGTCAAGGTAACTGCTTTTAGATGGTAATCTTATCCCTTATCACCCTGAGAGAGCCCCATTTGGGAAAAGGATATTTGCTTTTACAGTTCATCTGCTTTTTGAAGTCCTACCATGATTCCAGACAGTTTTAATTTTTTATAAAGTACCACAACTATAAAATTAATAATTCAGTAAAATATAATATGTAATCATAGAACCAAAGACGACATGAAAAATCATGAGAAAATTGTGGATGTGAGAGGTTTTATGTGCCCTGAAATTGTACATTAAACTTAGGCACACAACACTTAAATTATCTCATATATTCTTTCCTTGCTGGTCTAAAATTGTAGCATGCAGACAAAGATTCATTTACCTCAAGAGTTTGTTAGACTCGTACAGATGTTGTATTAAGGAGCCAAGAATAGATGTAACAACATAGTTATTAAACAGGGATGTCGTTACCGACACCCGATCCCCGGGCTCTCTGCCACCCAACCTCTGCCGTTGGGTACCATCAGCAGACACAGGCTTCAATGTGAAGGATGTTGCAAATGGCGTTTATTGCGCAGCTGCAATTGCTTATATAGCACAAGCCACGCCCACAAGGCCCCTTGTGGGCAGTCTGAGCTTTCCGTTACTCTCGCGAGATCTTCCGCACGCCGATCCCTGCCTAGGGTGGGCTCTGCTCACCGCAACACAGGGATGCATCCTATAAATATGTAAGCCATTTATTAATACAAAGTCTGTTCTTATCTCTATGCTACAGTGATGACCTTCCCTTGCTACCACTGAGTTTACCTTCTCGCCATGACTCTCCAG
>NW_008603539.1:0-375 GCF_000691845.1 Merops nubicus | reverse complement strand
TTTCCCTTCTTACTATAAATAATGTCCTCCCACCCACCCATATGTCTGGCCAGGAGATACACATTTCATCAGCTGCTTTCAGCTGAGAGGTTGGTTAAAAGCCCAGCCGGGATGCACAGCCTGCTTTTTATAACAGTACTTACAGCTATTAAATAACTGGCATGCAAAAGAAGATGCTTTACGGACAGCATGAAGTCTCTGAGCCGTATGTTATGCAGGTCTGTTCTCCAACTTAGTTTTGTTTATTTCTGTGTGTGTCAATGGTAGGATATGGAACTGGGATCTCTTCTCCTATTTAAAGGTATCAATATATTTCAAAGGCAGAGGGTTTTAAAAATAATAATTGAAGTTATAATTTATTTTTAATATTAATTT
>NW_008603538.1:0-8647 GCF_000691845.1 Merops nubicus | reverse complement strand
TTGGTACCCCGAGAGGGTTTGTTTTGCATCTGCAGGTGGAGCCTTGTACCAGCCCGTGACCATGGTGACATCGCAGGGCCAGGTCCTCGCCCAAGCCATCGCCCCCGGCGCCCTGCAGATCCCCAGCACCCAGGTAGGACCTTCCCACCTCCAGCCTTCACTGGAGGTTCCATGGAAGTAAGAATAAAAAAACCCAATCTCACCAGCAATTCAACATTTGGAGTATCTGAGAGTTTTAATGAGTGAGGGACGTTGATTGAATTCATCCGCCGGGTGCCTTTGGGGCAGCTCAGGAGTTAGAGCAAGCACCTAAAAAACCTTCTGCTGTGGCTAGATCATAAAACAGTCAAAGAGCTGAATAGTCTAATGGTGTAATAGTCCAGTCCAGACTGTATAGCAGGGTGTTCTAGGAGGTTCTGGGAGATTCTAACAGTTTCAGTGAGGTATAGGGTATGGTATTTAGATTAGATTAGATTGGATAGATTAGATTAGATTAGATTTTCTACTGCATTCTATTCTATTCCATTTTATTCTATTCTATTCTATTCTATTCTAATATTGTATTATATCATATTATGTCATGTTACATCATATATTCTTTTCTTATATTATTTTCTTACCATATTCTTATCATATTCTTATATTATTGTATCTATTTTACCAAATTCTATCATATTCTATCATATTTTATCATATATCATTTTATATTCTTATATTATGTCATGTTATGCTGTGTCATATCATATTATGTCATATTTTATATCGTATTTTATTCTATTCTTATTCTTTTCTAATATATCATTCTATTCTTCTCTTCTATTTTATTATGTCTTGTCATTCTTCCCTTCCCTTCCCTTCCCTTCCCTTCCCTTTTTATCTCCTGTTCTTCTCTAATGTTATTTCATATCATATCATATCATATCATATCATATCATATCATATCATATCATATATCTTCTACTCCATTATATCATGTTCTACTCCATACATTATAGAACATTCTGTCCTATTCTATAGATTATTGCTCCTCTATTATAATTTATGGATTCGGGGGTAGTTTTACACCCCCAAATTCCATTTTTTCTGGGTTTATTCCTCATTTTTTTGGTGTCATGGCAAATTAACCACGTTTTGTTGCCCTGCTTGGCTGCATCTGTGCAGTATATTCAGTGATGGTTTGGGGTAGAAGGGTTTTGAGGAAAACCTGGGAAGAAGAAAAACATGAAAAAAAAGTTCCCTTTTCACTCCAGCACTGAGATTTCAGTTCCTGCTTCCTCAGTAAAACTTCTCCTGCAGCAAAACGTTTCGCTTTTTTTTTTTTTTTATTTTTGGGGAGAAAAAAGCAGATTTTCACTCAATGGGAACGTTTCTTCTCGTGGTATCAGCACCAGGGTCTCCAGCTGGGCTGGTGCCACCATGGGCAGGAAAATCCCATTGCCCTCTGCACTGGCAAAAAAATATGGAGCTATGAAAAGAGATCCTGGGGGGGAAATGTGGATTTGAGGCAATTTTGGAGGGAACAGAATGGGGTTTGGATACTTCCTGCAACCATCTATTTCTTACACTCACCCCAGAGCCATTTTGGGTTGATTTTGCTCATTCCTTGGATTGCCCATCGCTGTTTTCAGCTGATTTTCCTCATTTTTGGAGGTGGTTTTGCTCATTTTTTGGGTTGGTTTTCCTTGGTTTGGGGGTTGCCCATTTTCATCCAACTTATTTTTTTGGGTTAGTTTTGCTCATGTTTTGGATTGGTTTAGATCATTTTTGGGTTGCCCACAGTTGTTTTCAGCCAATTTGCTCAGCTTTTGGGTAGGTTTTCACTGAGTTTCCCCATCACTGGATTGGTTTAGATAATTTTTGGGTTGCCCACCGTTGTTTTCAGCCAATTTGCTCAGCTTTTGGGTATTTTGACCATCACTGTTTTCAACCAATTCCCTCATTTTTTTGGGTTGATTTTGCTTGGTTTTTGGGTTGCCCATTTTCAGCCAACTTGCTTGGTGTTGGGATTGGCTTTACTCATTTTTTGGGTTGATTTTGATCATTTTTTTGGGTTGCCCATTGTTGTTTTCAGCCAATTTGCTCATTTTTTGGGTTGTTTCTGCTTTGTTTTGGGGTTACCCATCATTGTTTTCAACCAATTTGCTAATTTTTGGGGTTGATTTGGCTTGGGTTTGGGGTTGCCCATTTTCACCCAACGTCCTTATTTTTGGGGTTGATTTTGCTCTTTTTTTGGGTTGCCTATCACTGTTTTCAGACAGTTTACTCATGTTTTGGGGTTGCCTGTTTTCAGCCAACTTGCTTATTTTTTGGGGGGGTTGGTTTTGCTCAGGTTTTGGGTTGGTTTTGCTCAGTTTTTGGGTTGGTTTTGCTCAGGTTTTGGGTTGCCCATTGCCATTTTCAGCCAGTTCTCTCCCTGTTCCTCTCACTTGGCAGGTGAACCTGGATCTCACCTCCCTCCTTGATGGTGAGGACAAGAAGTCCAAGAACAAGCGAGGTGTCCTGCCCAAACATGCCACCAACATCATGCGCTCCTGGCTCTTCCAGCACCTCATGGTGAGCACCACAGCCACCAAAACACCTTCCAAAGCTGGGAAAAAAGGCAAAAAAGAAACCCCAACTTGAACAAATTGAGGTGGTGGTTTGTCTGAATTTATATTCAGAGGCACAAGGTGGCTTTGGGAGCAAGGTGGGAGACCCACAGGTAATATCCAGACAGAAAATGGCAGCCTGGGGTAAAACATGACCCAGGGCATGGAGCAGAAGCTGGTTGGGAACTTCCCAGCCTTTTTATTTTTTGTTAATAAATGGGAAATTTGGGGTTTATTGCACTGAGAACAAGAGCATCACTGTATTGGGCCAACATCCCAAGCTGCATCGAGCATCTCCCTTGCTTTTGGAGGGATGAGCTGCAGATGCACAAGCAGAGAAAGGGTTTAGAAGACCAGAAGCTGAGCAGGAATTTTCTATCAGGTCCCAGGAGAACCCCACATGGTTTGAGCTTTCCAAAACTGGATGGAAAAACTTCCAAGAAATTGTCCTACTGGATGGCTGAACCTTTGCTTTCAGCCTGGTCCCTCATGGTCAGAAGATGTTTGGGCTTCCCCGTGGGATTTCTCTCTCTGACATCATAGATGATGTGGCTTTTCAGCTCATCTCCTTGTTCCTCATCATTTTATTGGGTTTGGAAGTTTTGTAGGACCAGCAGGAGTAAGGAATGCCAAAAATGCCAAAAATGGGGCTATTTCTACCAAAAAAAACCCCTCAAACCATTTTCAACCATTCTGGCTTCTCTGAGGGATGGGTTGAGGTGGGGTGGGAGCCTTCTGCATGCCACGACTCTGGGTGGTTTTCTCAAGGGATCGACACTATTTTGGGGCAAACAGCTGGGAAAAAGTCACGTGACCCAACACTGGCTCTGGCTTGGGGGCTCCCAAAAATGACACGTGGGGCTTTGATAATAATTTCATTTTTTGGAGCTTGGAAAGGAGGAATTTAGCACGGTTGGGAGGAGGTGGTGGAAGCTCTGAGGGCTGGTTGTCTCCCAGAGATGTTTCAGGGAGTTTCAGTGGTGGATCTGACCAGGAGCCCTGGGGGTGACGATGAGTTTTGAAGCCCAGATCCCACCTTCACCAACAGCCATTAGAAAGCTGTCAACATTTAAAAGAATAATTTCTTCCTTCAAGGAAAAACCTTTGCTGGAAAGCCTTGGAAAGGCCCTGAGGACACTGGGGAAACCTCGACACTCTTGGATACCAGAAGCCACCAAATTTGGGGTGGGAAAATGGAAAAAAAAAAATGGGAAGGTTCCTTTTTTTTGGGCTCTTTTGCACACAGGGGTTTCACTTTGCTGCCCCATCTCTTTTCTCCACCCTAGCACCCCTACCCCACAGAGGACGAGAAGAGACAAATCGCCGCCCAAACCAACCTGACCCTCTTGCAAGTCAACAACTGGTGAGCTCATTGGTGGCCCCTGCAGTCAGCTCCTTGGCTTTAGAATGTTTTTTCACCCTTTTTTGGTGCTGTATGATGGTTTTTTGGGTAATTGGGGCGGTCAGGGCTGATTTCTGGGAGATAAGCTCGGGTTTAGTTGGTGGTGTTGGTTTGTGATGTCTCAATGCCCTCTCCTGGCAAAGTCAACACACAACAGCCTCCAGCTCCTAGAAAAATGAGCTCAGGAGTGTAACAAGCCACAAATAAATTTGGGTAAAAAAAAATACACAACACATTTTTTTTGGCCCACGCAGCCACTTTTGAAAGGGGTTTATTTGGCAACTCATTGAATTGGGTGGTGGAGTCCCCATGGTTTCCAGGCCGTGGAGATGTGGTGCTGAAGGACATGGGCTAGTGCTGGTTAACGGTTGGACTGGATGATCTTCAAGGTGTCTCCCAACCCAAATCCTTCTGTGAGTCGTTGGGACGTTGTTTTCACTCAAAATTGACTCTTTTTTCCCCTCCGTTGGTGCCTGGTTGACCTGGGGAAGGTTCATCAACGCCCGGCGGCGCATCCTGCAGCCCATGCTGGACGCCAGCAACCCAGACCCAGCCCCCAAAGCCAAGAAGATCAAATCCCAGCACCGACCCACCCAGAGGTTCTGGCCCAACTCCATCGCCGCCGGGGCCCTGCAGCAGCAAGGGGGCAACTCGGGGACGAATCCTGACGGTGAGGACACACCCTGGTGGCTCCTGCCCTGCCTGGGTGAGGTGGCCACACATCCAATTATGGCCTTAGTTGGTAATTAAGGATTTCTAGAGATGTTTTATCAGCCTGTGGGGGGGAAAACTTGTTGAAGGCTCATGCAAGGAGGGCCTTCCAGTTGGCCATCTCCAATGGGGCTCTGGCGTCTCCTTGGCATAGGAGCAGCCCTCGAGGGTCACCCACTGTGGGGCATCCCTTGGGGTGTCTCCTGAGGGTAAAGGGGCAGATGGGGAGAGGAGATTTAAAAAAAAGTAAAAGCTGAGGATGAGAAGACAGGTGAGAGAAGAGGAGAGGAAAGAAGATGAAGAGGAACAGGTGATGGAAGTGAAGAGAACTGAGGAGATGGAGCAGACAGATGAGGCAAGGTGGGAAGATGAAGGGAGAACAGGTGGTGAAAATGAAGAGGGGTAGAGAAGATGAAGAGAAGGTGAAGAGGGTAGACGTGAGAATGGATGATACAAGGAGAAGATGAAGAGAGGGGAAAGTGGAAACAAAGTGAAGATGAAGAGAGGGGAAGGTGGAAATGAAGTGAAGATGAAGACAAAATCTGCCCACTTTGGCCACCTGCTTGCTCAGAAATGAAGGTTTCTTGTGATTGACTTCAGCTCAAAAATTAAGGGTTGGACCTTGAGGAGCAGGTGGGACACCCTACAAGGTTCTCTCTCTCCAGGTGCAGCTTTTTGCTTCTTGATTTATGAACTTTTTGGGCCTTTTTAGATGAACTGGGAAGTCCTTATTTCTAAGTTTGGGGTTTTTTTTTAACTTTAAAAACCTGTGTTTAAATTTCAGGCTCGCTCAGCATGGACAACCTGCAACCCCTCTCCTCAGCCACGGCCACCACGGCCCTGCACCAGGCCCTGCCGGCGGCCCCAGCAGGCCATGCTGGCGGCCCACGACGACTCCCTCGACGGCACCGAGGAGGAGGAGGAGGACGAGGAGGAGGAGGAGGAGATGGAGGAGGAGGAGGAAGAGGAGGAAGAGCTGGAGGAAGAACCTGGCGGCCTCCCGGCGGCGTCCAGCGCCGACCTGGGCTTGGACCACAGTGACTCGCTGGAGTAGCTCCTCCCACGCCCTCCCCAAACCCCTCACGGCACCAGAAACAGAATTCCACCCTCCCCCCCCCAAAAAAAAATGCCAAAAAAAGAAAAAAAAAGGGCAAGAACAAAACCAAAATGGTGAGAAAAACAAATGGGAGGCGCTGGCAGAAGCTGGGAGCCGCGGGGCCGGGGAGGACAGATGTTTACAAGGCACATATTGTGGCCAGAGGAATTCTTTTGCTGATTTTTCAGGTTTTATTCTTTTTTTTTTTTTTTTTTCTCCCTTTTCCCCTTCATTTTTGCTACGAAGAAGCATTTGGAGGGGAAACTTCCCCCCTGCCCTCCACGGGATGCTCTGGGATGACAGAGGGTTTGCACCGGGGGCCACCACGTTCATCACTCGGTTCTTGGTGTAAAAAACCCCAACCAACCCCCCCAGGATTGATGCTTTTTGGGGTTTTTCCCCTCAAAAAGGTGATTCACAGGCATAAAGATCAGCACGTGGGGAGAAACAAATCGGCGAGTGCAAGTTCTGCTTCAGGTTGGATCTAAGGAGGGTTTCGTGCTCGTGACCCACCAGGCTGCCCAAATCTCCCTGTTTTGACCCCAGTTCTGTGGCTGTTTGGTGACTACGGACTTGACGTGCTGGAAAAAGGAGGAAATTCCCCCCAAATCCTTTAATTTATGTGCTAAAACCCCATCAAATCTGGAAGAAAAACCCTTCATCCTTTAAGGGCTGAGACTGGACGTGGAACTGGGGCAAAGCTTCTGGGAGTGAGACTTTCCCAGGGCATTTTTCCCCTCCAAAAAATTGGGGGGGGAAAAACAGGTTTAAAAAGAAAAAAAATTCAGATTTTTCACCCCAAATTGAGTGGAGACCCCCCCAAGAGTCACCTGAGTGGAAAGGAATTGAATATTGTTGCTGGAAAAATGGTTTCTCCCTGATGTTGGTCCATCCACGTGGGAAAAAGGTGGAATTTCACCCCAAACAAGCCATGGGGGAGGGGGGCTTTGCAAAAAAGAACATATTTGGGTTTTTTTTTATTAAAATGCTAACAAAAAAGCAAATTTCACCGTAAAACATGGAAACACAAAAGCAAAAAGGGTGATGAGGGGTGAAAATAATAAAGGAATTTTCTTCTGCAGGTTCCTCCCATCAAGGAAGGTTTCTGAGAGAAGGGATTTTTTGGGTTTTTTTTGCTGCTTTTTGGTTTTGGCTTTTTTTTTTTAGTTGGCTCTTGAAGAGTTGGAAGGAAAAATAATAAGCCACAAACCAGCAGGTGGGGGAAAAAAACCAAAACCCTGATGATGCAATGGGCAAAAAAAGCCTATTTTTGGATACTGATCAGGCGTGAATGTGCTCCGTGATTTCATAAAGGATTCGTTGTAATTTGGGATTAATTCCTGGCCTTTTGTTATAAAGTGCTACCAGATGAGGTATCGCAGCTCTATTTTATTGGCAGCTTCTCCCTGCAAGCAGAGGAGTCCCAAAATGAGGGAATAATGCCCCAAAATGGGCAATTTTCCCTTTAAAATAAGCAAACGCCCCCAAATGGCTGAATTGACCCACATCTCCAGTTGAGGGATGTGGTGCAAAGAGGGTTTGGACTTCAAAAAGTGATGCTGCCCCCCAAAAAAATGAGAGATATGGCCCCAAAAATGTTACACCCTGGCCCCAAAATGTGTTGCTCCCCCCCCAAATTGGTTGTGTTCTCTAAAATGGAAGGATTTTGCCCCAAAAATGATTCTCCCCCAAAATGAGGGATACTCGACTTAAAATGAGTTGTTTTCTCCAGAACTGAGTGGTTCTGCCCCAGAATGAGTGATGTTGACTACAAAATGAGGTATATTCTCCAAAATTGAATGATTCTCCCCAAAAATGAGTGATACTCACCCTAAAATGAGTTCTCTCCAAAATGAGTTTCTCCCCCAAAATGTTTTTTTTTTTCCAAAACTGAGTTATTTTAAAAGAATAATGCATTTTCTCCAAAACTGAGTGATTTTGCCCCAAAAAGAGTGATTCTCCCCCAAAATTTCTTATTTTCTCCAAAACCCAGTGATTTTCCCCCCACATGCATTATTTTCTCCAGAATGTAGTGACTTTGCCCCTAAATGAGTGATTCTCCCCCAAAATGAGTGATGTTGACCCCAAAACAAGGTGTTTCCTCCAAAACTGAGTGGTTTTGCCCCCAAATAAGTGATACTCACCCTAAAATGAGTTCTTTTCTCCAAAATGAGTTATTTGCTCCAAAACAGAGTGATTTTTTTCCCCCAAAATGCATTATTTCCTCCAAAACTGAGTGATTTTGCCAAAAAAAATGCATTATTTTCTCCAAAACTGAGTGGTTCTCCCCCAAAACAAGTGGTTCTCCCCCAAAATGTATTGTTTTCTCCAAAACTGAGTGATTCTCCCCCAAAATGACTGATTCTCCCCAAAATGACCGATTCTCCCCCAAAATGAGTTATTTCCTCCAAAACTGAGTGGTTTTGCAAAAAAAAAAAAGCATTATTTTCTCCAAAGCTGAGTGGTTCTCCCCCCAAATGACTGATTCTCCCCCAAAATGTATTGTTTTCTTCAAAGCTGAGTGGTTCTCCCCCAAAACGAGTTATTTTCACCCAAACTGAATCATTTCCCCCCAACCCTCATTATTTTTCTCCGCAGGCAACGAAGCTTCAAAAAAAAAAAGTCAAAAAATGGGGGAAAAAACTCCCCTCAGAACGAAATTTGCATCTTTTATCCTCCTGTGAATGTTCCTCGAGCCCCCGTCGCTCTCCCCAGCCCCACCCCCGCCGCTTTTTGGACCAAAATGTTGCAATTTTTTTGGGCTGCTTAATTAATGAAACGAATTCTTTATTTCTGAGCTGTGCAAAGGGGGGGGGGCAGTGAGGGGGAGGGGCGGTGGGTGACCCATTT
>NW_008603537.1:14907-16983 GCF_000691845.1 Merops nubicus | reverse complement strand
AGCATCGCCTGGTATCCCCCTGGCAGCCCTCTTGCATGCCCCAGCATCCCCCCCGGCAGCCCTCAGCATCCCTTGACGTGGCCTCAGCATCACCTGGCATCCCCCCGGCATCCTTCTGGCATCACCTCTGGCACCCCTTGGCATTCCTCAGCATCCCTTGGCATGGCCCCAGCATCCCCCCAGGATCCCCTGGCATCCTTTGTCATCCCTCCAGCATTCTCCCAATATGCCCTCGACATCATCCTGGCATCCGACATCATCCTGGCATCCTTTGGCACGGCCCCAGCATCCCTCCAGCACCCCCTGGCATCCCCTAACATCCCTCCCAGCATCCTCCCCAGCATCCCCCATCTCTTCTCTCCAGGGCCCCGGGGATTTGGGGTGTTCGGTGCTGGGACAGTTTCAAATAGCACCTCGTTGCTGGGCACCCCTGGGCAGTGCCAGATGAGCCAGAGCAGGATCCAGCCCGCAGCGCCCAGGCAGGGCAGCAAGGAGCTGGGCCTAGCGTGGGGACAGTGCTGGGGTGGCCACAGGACCTCGCTGCCCGGCTGCTCTGTGCCACCCGGGAGGGGTGAAGAGAAGGTGGGGTGATGCTCACCCCACCCTGGCTACCTGCCCAGGGCCTGTATGGCACTGATCCCCAAAAGAGCAGCTCTGCCCACTCTGACGTCATTCCCAATGTGAAGGATGTTTGATTAACTTCTCTGCAGCTTCTTGGTGTGGAAGGAAAAAAATCTAAGGAGCCAGTCCCTGTGATGACGTGAAACCTGCTGAGGAAAAGCCCTCCAGGTACCTGTGGACTCCCCATCCCGCTTTCCCTGAATCCACCCCTTGGAGACATGCTCGGAGGGCAGAGCAGGGCTGTGTGGCTGCTCCCTCCCTGGCGGTGGAACACCGTTTCCCCCCGGAGCTTCTCCATACATCCCCGTTTCACTCGGCTCAAACCAGGTCGGGAAATTCGTGCTCGCTGTTGGACCCTGCAAAGCACCTGCCCTGTGGCAGCCCCACGGCCTCGGTCTTCCCGTCTGCACAATGGGGCTCGAAAGGTGCTCCCAGGATTTTCACAGCCTCTCTGAGGACCGATGGGATTCTCCAGCAGCCAGCAGCTTCTGGGCGTGCTGTCCACCAGCCCCCAAAATGCAAGGGTGAGATGCTGCAGCTGAAGTTCTGTCACTCCACGCAAACCCCCAAAATTCTTTTTTCCGGTTGTCTCCAGGGCCATGCCCAGTGCAGGCAAGCTGTGATAGCTTGGTGCAGAGAGGCTGCCATGCCCATCAGGGTGCTGTGACCCACATGGGCATTCATGGAGCACAATTTCTAACCCCCCACCCCCCAAAACGATCAAGTTCCAGCTGTGCTCCTTCCAGCTCTGAAAACCCAGGAAAAAAATAAATCAGTGCTCATCTCATGGGAAATGCCAAGAACTGCTGCACTGCTGATGAGCAGGAGCTGCGCAGGGTGGCCCGTGATGGGGGTAGTGCAGGTCATCCCCCCAAGATGTGTAGCCCCTCTCCTCCTCCTCTGCTCCATGCCACCTGAGGACGTTCCCTGTATTTTTTGGTTTTTTTTACATTATTTATAAAATAATGGTCCTTCCTCCCCTATTGCCGTTCTCTTGCTGAACCCGTGCTTACAGGCAGCACCTCCCCAGTCCTCGAGGGTCCCCCGCGAGCTCCTTGAGCCAGGCAGCTCCCCGGGCTCCTTGACTGGGGGTCTGACACATCAGGGCTTACAAAATCAGGCTGTTCCTGGGCAAACCCATAATAACCCCCCTGGAGCTGTTCGGAGCAGAGCGAGGATGCGCTCGGTTGCTGTTAAGCACGGAGAAGCGGTGACGGGCATCAGAAGTGACACCAACCCCCCTGAGACTGCCAGGAGGTGACAAAACAAGAGGAATATCCGTGGGAACAGCATCACTCGCAGTAGCCCCGGGCTTGAGTTCAAACCCAGCCCGATTTTGTGCTTCCCCCCCCAGCCCTAGAGCACAGCCCCTTCCCCTGCACCTGCCTGCCCCAGGAGGTGAAGCCCCAGCCCAGTGTCTCCCAGTCCAGGGCAGTCTGCAGCACCCCAGGGATG
>NW_008603537.1:0-14876 GCF_000691845.1 Merops nubicus | reverse complement strand
GTTTGGGTCTGCGTAACCTGGGCAGCTCATGCAGGGAACAGGAGGGTAGGGGGTGATGGGGGAACATCCCTAACAGCCTCGTTTTGGGGTTCCTGAGCAGCCGGTGGAGAGTCTGGGCTACTGGTGGAGGGGTCTTTGGAGGGAACCAGACGAAAGTGGCAACCAAAAGCCTCTGCTGGTGGCCTGGTGTGGGACTGTGCCCATGGGAGCGGGGTGATGGGCTGCACCCAGGGGTGACTTTCCTCCCTGTGCTGCTGCGCAGCTCTCAGAGCATCACAGGGCACAACCTCTCTGAGGATCCAGGAAAGTTTTGCAGCCAGTGAGCTCCTGGCATCTCCCCTGGCACCAGATGTGGCAGGCTCAGCATTTCCTCTCTCTGTTTTTCCACTTTTAATTGCACTGGTACTGCGGGATGGCAAAAGGGTATGTTTTATGTGGTGTCTGGGGATGGGTACAGGGAATTTTGGCTGCTTTGAAAAG
The DNA here is from genome assembly GCF_000691845.1 of Merops nubicus. NCBI lineage: Eukaryota > Metazoa > Chordata > Aves > Coraciiformes > Meropidae > Merops > Merops nubicus. The sequence continues at coordinate 14,396 of NW_008603537.1, read as the reverse complement.
GTCTGGGGAGCTGCACAGTTCAGAGCTGTGGGTCCCACCATGGGGTGTTTTGAGCCATTGCTGGAGGGATGGTTCACAATCTTTTACTGGAGCAGGAAGGGTAAAATTCATGAACACGACCCCGGGAAAAAATGCTGTAGGACACAGTAATGGTGCTCAACCTCTCCTGGCCCAAAGGCAGCTTCAAGACACCACATCAGGGTAGATTCTTCTTATCTTCACCAACATGGTGGTGCCAGTAAGGTCAACCTGGTCACCCCAGTTTGCTTCTGGCTGTGACTCTCTTGATTCCTACACATGGTGACCGAGCTGTGCCTCAAGTCCACCCCCCCACAACATCTTGGCACCATTGAACCTCCAAGATCAGAGAACATTGGCCCAGATGGGTCAAAGCAAATTAACATCAAAGGAACCCATCTGAGTGGAAAACCATATGATAGTTAGCCTGGACGTGAACCAGACACAGGCCCAGTTGCCCCTACCTGCAGGTCCAGCTCAGGCTCCTCCTGACCCACACTCACCCCTCTGTGGGCCAACCTGCTCCCAGAACACGTCATGAGCAAAATGATCAGTCCCACGGTGATGTCCTGGGCTTTGGTGGGCGCAGAGCTTGGGCTTCGTGATGGGAACAGAGGAGGAGCCACAGCCTGCGAGCCCCACAGATGCTGTCTCCCAGCTGATGTCCTCTCTGCTGGCAGGCTCTCCTGCCAAAGGGCTTTAATCACATTTCCCTGTTTCCTGTTCCAGGAGGCAGAGATAAGGGAAGGCGGGATGGAGGCGGTGCCTGTGCAATCCCTGCAGCAGGAAAACAGAAGGAAAGGGAGACAGGAGCAGGGAGGTGACAGGAGAGCTCCCAGGAAGGTCCCATCCCTCGTCCTTTGGTTAGTGGGCACCTGCTGGCTAAACCCAGCTGGCACCCACAGTCCTGTGACCACCATCAAACCCCTGCTCTGTCCTGGCCAAGCTGATGCTGGAGCACAAGTCTCTATCCTCTGTAGGATACTGTTCCCCAAAAACTCCGGAGTCCTCAGCCCAGCAGAGACAGGGACCTGCTGGAGTGGGGCCAGAGGAGCCCCAGCAATGACCTGAGGGGGGAACCCCTCTGCTGGGAGCCCAGCAGGAGAGAGTTGGGCTGAGGTAGCCTGAGAGGAGAAGGCTCCAGCTGGGGAGACCTTCTGGGGGCCTGACAGGACTTCAAGGGGGGCTGTAGGAAAGATGGGAAGGGACTTTCTAGCAGGGCCTGTTGCAACAGGACAAGGGGCAATAGTTGTAAACTGAAAGAGGGAGATTTAGCCTAAAGAGAATGAAGGAATTTTTGGCACTGAGGGTGATGAGCCCCTGGCCCAGGCTGTCCAGAGAGGTGGTCGCTGCCCCATTCCTGGAACCATTCCAGGGGAGGTTGGCCGGGGCTCTGAGCAACCTGCTCTGGTTGCAGATGTCCCTGCTCCCTGCAGGGGGGTTGTACTAGATGAGCTTTAAAGCTCTCTTCCCATCCAAACCAGGCTGTGATTCGATGATAAGACCAGGAGGCACCACCACCTCAACTGCCTGGTTTACTCCCGTGCAAGAGGAAATGAGTTCCCAAGCAGCAGAGGCTGGCTGCAGTGCCAACCGTGGCACGTCCCCCTCCTCCCAGTGCCCGCGTGGATCTGGCCGGTGCCGCCTGGCACGCTGCCATGGCCCCAAAGCTGCTTGCCCGGGGAAGGGCAGCTCTGCTCCACAGCCATCTGCTTACCTGGCTCAGCATCACCCATCCTGCTGCTCCGCATATGGCCCCCGAGCTGTCCCTGGTGGCTGGGGACCCAGGGATGCTGCTGTCTGGGGCCCTGCCGCTGGCCCCTGGGGAGGATCCGGCTCATGGCTCCCTCTTTTCCACTCTGCAGGGATCCCTCCCTCCCTCCCTTGCCTGTGGCCATGGGGATCCAGATGCCTCAGGTTGAATCCCCTGGGAGAAGGGACCTGGCTGACATACAGATGTGGCCAGAGACCCTCATCCCCAGCCCAAGGCCATGGGACATGCAGGTGTGCAGGGCATGATGAGCATGGCTGGAGGGCAGGGGCAGGGAGCCCCGAGCCCCAAACCCACGGCCTGTTACCCATTATAGAAAGACAGAAGACAGATGGAGGTGGTCCCTGTCCCCAGGGAGCCCATCATCCCATCATAGAATGTCTGGGCTGGAAGGAACCTCCAAAGGGCATCTAGTCCAACCCTCCTGCTGTAAGCAGGGACATCTCCAACTAGGTCAGGCTGCTCAGAGCTTCATCCAGCCTATCCTTGAATGGCTCCAAGGACGGGGCCTCCATCACCTCTCTGGACAACCCATTCCAGTGACCTATCACCCTCATATTAAAGAACTTTTTCCCAATGTCTAACCTAAATCTCCCCTTTTCTAGCTTAAAGCCATTACCTCTTGTCCTGTCCCTACAAACCCTTGTGGAAGATGAAACCCTTGTGAAAATCCCATCCACAGGGACACGGTGCCAGTGCCAGGTCACCACCAGGTTCCCTGAGTGCATCTTTCCCAGATATGCTCAGGAGGGTGTGAGCATCCCACTGGGTCCTATTTTTTCCTTTCCTTGTAATGAAGATATCTTGGTGGGGTTTATAGATGTGGCAAACACACACAGGGTGAAGGATCCATGTGCCCTGGAGAAGGTTGTGGTGTGTTTGCAAGGTGGCAGAGGAGAAGGGAGAGGGATTTTTTTTTTCTCCTCTCTGTAATTATTGCAGGAACAGTGAACAGCAGGACAGGAAGGTTTCAGGACAGCTGTTCTAAGAAAGCCCCCAGATTTTACATCCCTTAAACGATTTGTGTAACAACTGGCTGATATCGCCACTGGGATGCCCCTCTTGCTGCCAGGGAAATGGGACAGGGAAATGGGAGCAGGGAAAGGCTCAGCTGATTTCCCATGCACACAGCATGAGATCTGCTCTCTCCCAACATTTCTGGATGGCACTTGGGCTACTGGCATGTTCTCACTGGCAACCCACCAAGCAACCCACCCTGGAAAGCTGCATCATCTTGTTTAAAAATAGAGCCATGTTTATGGAGAACTGGGATCAGGACCAGGTCCCGTTAGGAACCAGGGTGTAGGGAGAGCAGCAGGATCCTTTTCATAGAACCATAGAATCATTAAGCTTGGAAAAGACCTCTAGGATCATCAACTCCAACCATCAACCCAATGCTACTATGATCATGAAACCAAGTCCCCAAGTGCCACATTTACATGTGTTTTGAACACCAGGTACCAGGGATGGGGATTCCACCACCTCTCTGGGCAGTCTTGTTTGATGCCTCACTATTCTTGCAGGAAATAAATTCTTCCTAATATCCAATCAAAATCTCCCCTGGATGCAACTTAAGGGCACTTCTCATCCTATCATTTGTTACCTGGGAGAAGAGACCAACACCCACCTCACTCCAACCTCCTGTCAGGGAGCTGTGGAGAGCCAGAAGGTCTCCCCTGAGCCTCCTTTGCTCCAGGCTCAGCACCTCCAGGTCCCTCAGCTGCTCCTCCCCACACTTGGGCTCTAGACCCTTCATCAGCTTTGTGGTCTCAAGGTCTTTCTTCTACTGTGATGTCCAAGACTGCCCCCAATACTCAAGCTGTGGCCTCCCCTGTGCCCAGTCCAGGGGCACAATCACTTCCCTGCTCCTGCTGGCCTCACTACTGCTGATCCAAGCTAGGATACTGGTGGCCTTCTTGGCCTCCTGGGCACACTGGCTCGTCTCCAGCTGGCTGCCCACCAGCACCCCCAGGTCCTTTACTGCCAGGCAGTTTCCAGCCAGTCTTCCCCAGTCTGGAGCATTGCCTGGGGTTGCCTAGCGTTTTCTGGAGTGATCCAGAGCACAGAATTGCCCCTTTTGTTCATAGTCCAGACCCAGCATAAACAGCCCACCTTGCTCTCCAGGGAATTTCAGGGAGAGATTGCTGCTGGGTAATTAGGCAAGTGGAGGCTGGATGGGAAGCTCCTGGTGCGGATGTAAATCCACTACAGACACACCCCTGCCCCTGCTTTGGAGCAGGATTGGTCCTGCAGGCTCTTCAAACACAGGCTACTTTCATCTGACTTCTGATTAAGAAGCAGAACGTCCATCTCTCTCACTGAAGGAACAAAATGAAGGCTGGTGGTCCCTGGTGAGCCACAAACCTTTCCACCACTTTTCCCAATGCTCTGCTCTCCTTTGTCACCACTAACGTGCTGTTGCCACTATTAAAACTAAAACTGTGGTAGACCAGAAGCAAGCTGACCATGATGTATTTTGAATGCAAATGGGAATTGCTTCATCTTCCTGCTTGACTTGTCTTCCTACTTGGTGAGACGTGAGGTGAGACTACCTGCCTGAATCTCCTACCTGCAGCAGGACCTGTCCCTGGTGTCTCACAGGGCTCCCAGAGACCTTTGAGATGTTCCATGGACTTTCAGACCAGAAGAAACGTGCTGGTACTGGAGAAAGTTTCATCCTCCTCGTGGGATGAGCGAGCCATGGAAAACCAGACCAAGCTGCTTGCTTGATTGAACTGCAATGTGTAGACGGATGAAGGAAGGTCCCAATGCTCCTCTGGCGCCGGATGCTCAAAGCGGGCAGGTGTCTGATAGCCCAAAGCCCTGCTGCATGCCTGTGCTGCCAGGCCATCTCCAGGACCTGGCACTACGACACGCCGACACCATCCATCTCCAGTGAGCCCCCACCACGGCGGGTGGCTCAGCTGAGGACCTCAGCTGAGGACTATCAGCACGAGGTTGGTGGAGGGGACCTGCTCCCTTGCTCTGCCTGCCTCACCCCAGAGAAAACCCTGGGACCAAGCCAAACACACTTTTCTTGGCGAGACCCATCCAGTGGTGCCTCTCCTCCACGCCGGGGCGGGTCTGCCTTGATCAGTGGTGTAAAACCAGATTTCCTTGAAGGATCCCACAGCAAACCCCAGAAACAACCCCTGGGAGTGTGAAAGGGGCTTTAGCATCACGCTGCCGTGGAGCTGCAGCCCAGAGAGGAGATGACAGTGATGACAAACGACACCCGCCCATAATTACGGCCAGGCTCCGACGCAGCGAGTACTGCTGCATTATTCAGAGCAACCAAAAATACTCCAGCTTAGTCATGAGCTGGCCGGGGCTGTCTCACCCCTGGCCTTGCAGGGGGGAAAGGAGGAGAGATTAAAATAGTTTGCAGCTATTTTTACCCAGCCTTTGTTCCGCACGGTCGAGGCCCCCGGGGTGAGCCGGGCACCTCTAGAGGCTTTGGGCTGCTGGTGGGGGAAAATTGACTTAGGGTGATATTAATTGCCTTAGCATAAGGGTAGTAGTGTAAGCCAGCAGAGCTGAAACAAAGCATGAGATCAGGGGAACTCTCAGGAGTTGCTTTGCTCCATACCCAAGGCTGGATGTGGGCATCAGTCTGCATGATAGGACAATGAGAGACTAATGATAGGATGAGAAGAAATGGCCTCAAGATGTACCAGGGGAGGTTTTGATTGGATATTAGGAAGGATTTCTTTACTGAGAGAGTGGTGAGGCACTGGAAGGGGATGCCCAGGGAGGTGCTGGAGTCATCATCCCTGGAGGGGTTAAAAAAATTAGTAGATGTAGCACTTGAGGCTATGGTCTAGTGGTTAGCGAAATGTTGGGATGAAGGTTGGACCTGATGATCCTAGAGGTCCCTTCAAACCATAGTGATTTGTTTCTATTCTATTCTATTCTATTCTATTCTATTCTATTCTATTCTATTCTATTCTACTCTACTCTACTCTACTCTACTCTACTCTACTCTACTCTATCCTTGGAAAATGGCTTCAATAGGAACAATGCAAGGAGCAGCTCATGGAGGTAAGGTGGGCTTCACAAAGCCCAGGTTGAAACCTCACATGGTGTAAAAGCCACCCTTTGGTGCTGCCACAAAGCCTGTTTGAAAGCTTGTGGCCCAGAAATCTCCACAAATTTTAACATCTTCATTAATGACATGGATATGCCCCCGCAGCAAGCTGGGAGATGACACCAAAGTGGAAGGAGTGGCTGATGACCAGAGGGTCGAGCTGCCATCCCAAGGGACTTGGACAAGCTGGAGAAATGGGCTGAAAAAGACCTGGTGAGTTTTATCAAGGGGAAAAGCCAAGTCCTGTCCCTGAGGAGGAGCAGCCCCAGGCACCAGGACTTGCTGGGGCCACCCAGCTGGAAAGCAGCTTGGCAGAGTTGGCCCTGGGGGTTCTGATGGCCAGTAAGCTGACTATGGGCCAGCAGTGCAGTCTTACAGCAAAGGAGCCACCAGGGTCCTGAGCTGCATCAGGCAGAGCACCAACAGCAGGTCAGGGGGATGATCCTGCCCCTCTGCTCAGTGGTGGTGAGACAAACCTGGGTGTCATGTCCCACATTGGGTTCCACAGTAGAAGAGAGATGTGGAAGTGGTGGAGTGAGTTCAGTGAAGATGAAGGGCCTGGGGCATCTCTCCAATGAGGAGAGGCTGAGAGAGCTGGGGTGGTTCAGCCTGGAGAGCAGATGGCTCAAGGATGTCTTATCCACATGGATAAATGCTTGATGGACAGTGGTGGAGGAGACAGGGCCAGAATCTCCTCCAAAGTGCCAAGTGGCAAGAGGTGGTGGAACATGGGAAGAGGTTGCTCAGAGAGGCTGCAGAGTCTCCATCCTTGGAGAGATTCAAAGCTCAACAATGGCCTGGAGCAGCCTCCTCCCAGTGGTCCTGCTGGACTGGGAGGCTGGAGGAGATGATCTCCAGAGGTGGCTCCAGCCTGGGTGACTCAGTGTTTCTGTGGCTGTTTGCCCCCAGTCAGACCCATGCCTCTGCTCCCCATCCTCCTCCCCGTGAGGTGGGATGTGTCCTGATCCTTGCCAAGGTTTCTGACATCGTCTGCAGAGAAGGACTAGCTAAGAGCCAGGGGCAACCATCCTGATTTCCTCCAGCAGATCTTCCTAGATCTAGTAGCCCAGAGAGTTTATTGACTTCTTTATATAACTGGGGCCTTCTTCTCTCACTTCTGCGCTGCCCTGTTTGCCTCGCAGCTTTTCCAACTAAAAGATACCTCATGAGCATCATTTCTTTTAACTCCTTGAGCCTCCTCTCTCTGATGACCCTGGGTCAGATCCAGCACCATGACCCTTCCCCTGAGCAGAGCTTCTCCCCAACCCCTGCAGAGCCTGCCACTGGGACCGGGCACGGCCAGGACAAGATGTCCTCCTGCCCCCCTGGGAGTACCTGGACAAAACGAGAGATGCCCACACAGTGACACATGAGGTTCCACCAGGATGGTGACAACTTCTGTCACGTGCTTTCAGAAGGGAACACTGGGCAAAAATTGACTCAGCAACGCAGGGCGGGGAGAGCCACTATCTCCCCAGCTCCCTCCCAGCTCCCCGCGGGGTTTTGCAACCCTTCCAGTGCCCCGTGCCAGCTCTTGGAGACCTGTGTGACAACATGGAGGGGCCAGGCATGTGCTCGGCCAGGGGAAAACAGCATTCCTGTGTCACTGACCGCCCGGGGAGACGTGGGAGGACACGCAGCAGATGACCCCGGGCATGTGGGAAGGGCTCTGGCCAGATAGGACACAAGGGCGGGCAGAGGCAGCAGGTTTGGGCTCCTCTCTGCTCACTGATCAGTTGAGATTTTCTTCCTGGAGTGGGAATTTCTTGATTCTTTTTCCCCCCTGCTTGGTAGCACAGGTGAGGATGGACATTGGATCGGCTGTGGTGCTCGTTACCCTCCTCCTCCTCTCCTTCCTCTGGTTCCTGGTCTGGAAAAGTGGTAAGAAGAGAAGCCAGTTGCCTCCTGGACCAGCCCCATGGCCCATCTTGGGCAACCTACGGCAAAAGGATGTCATGCCCCTCTACAAGACCTACGAGAAGGTAAGAGAGGAGCTGATGGTGCTGGACCCTCTCCCAGCCCCAGCAAGAGAGAAAGCATGAATGTCCTGTGCCTAAATAAGAGGGGAATCTTGCTGGTGACTCTTTTCCTGAGTTTCTTTCTCTTTTTCCCTCCTCCTTCTGTTGCGCTGGCAGAATTGCCTAAATCTCTGCTCCTGGGAGCATGGTGGGGGTGGATCTCTTCTCCCAGGTGATAGAACAAGAGAAAATGGCCTCATGTTGTGCCAGGGGAAGTTTAGGTTGGACATGAGGAAACATTTTTTCACTGCAAGGGTTGTCCATGGCTGTCCCAGGCTGCCCAGGGCAGAGGTGGAGTCCCCATCCCTGGAGGGGTCTCCAAGCTGTGGAGACAGGACACAGTTAGTGATGGACGTGGCAGCACTGCGTTAACAGTTGGACTCAATGGTCTTAAAGGTCTTTTCCAATCAAAATGATTCCAGGATTCTATAATCAATACTGTTAATGGTGTCTTTCTCCTTCTACAAGGGACCCACCGCAGTGATAGTAACCCCTTCCCAGGCTGCAGCACTGATGCCACCCAGAGCTGCTTCCTGGAGATGACAGAACCATAGGATCCCAGACTGGTTTGGGTGGGAAGAGACCTTTCAAGGTCATCTCATCCAACCCCCCTGCAGGGAGCAGGGACATCTGCAACCAGAGCAGGTTGCTCAGAGCCCCAACCAACCTCCCCTGGAATAGTTCCAGGGATGGGGCAGCGATCACCTCTCTGGGCAGCCTGGGCCAGGGGCTCACCACCCTCAGGGTCAAAAATTTCTTCCTTCTCTCTAGTCTAAATCTTCCTCTTTCAGTTTACAACCATTACCCCTTGTGCTGTTGCAACAGGCTCTGCTAAAAAATATAATAAAGGCTGCAATAAGGTCTTCTTCAAACTCCCAAAGTGAGATTGGGGCAGAACCCTCCAGGACAGGTCTGGGATGGGAACAGGGTGAGAACACCAGCTTTGAGGGAGGTTCTTCCCTTCCCTGCCTGAGCCCTCACCAGCACTGAGGCCAGGAGACCTAATCTAAAATGAAAGCAGTGGTGCAGGGCCCCCGTTCACCGCAGCTCCTCCATCCTCCCCCAGCTCAGCAGCACGTACGGCCCCATCTTCACCGTCTGGCTGGGGCTGAAGCCTGTGGTGGTGCTCTGCGGGTACGAGGCAGTAAAGGATGCTCTGGTGGGACACTATGAGGAGTTTGGAGGGAGACCCAGAATACCTCTTCTGATACAGCTGTCGAAAGACTATGGTAGGTGTCCGGGTTTTTTCTAGACACCATTGCTCTCCAAGTGAGCAGAAAGCTCTCAAGTGCAGCTGGTCATGCTTGAGTCTAGTGAAGGACTCAACACCCAAGACCTCAAACAATCATTTCCCACTCTGCAATTCCCTCCAACTCTTCAGCCTCTTGTCCAAGGACAGTATGAATTCCAGTCAGCCAGTTCCAACTTTGCCCTGAGTTTCTGTGGAGCTCCTCAGCTTTTCAAGGATATGATACATACACCAGGGTTGTTCCCTGGCTTACTGTCCCATTGCTCTTCAGCCGGGCTCAAGCAGGGTCCCTCATCCCTCGGAAGGAGTGGGGGGTGGCCAGCAAGTGAGTGGTCTCCTCTGCCTCCCTGCAGGTTTTGTCTCCAACAACGAGAAGAAGTGGCGGGAGCTGCGGAGGTTCACGGTCACCACCCTGAGGGACTTCGGGATGGGGAAAAGCTCCATGTCGCAGCGTGTGCAGGAGGAGGCCCAGCACCTGGTGGAAGAGCTGGCAAAACTCAAAGGTGATGCTGGTCCTGTCTGCTCTGGCCCCCGTGGCAGGTGGAGGACACAGCCCCATGGGACACGTGTGGTCCCCAAAGCTCTCTGCAATGGCTGGTGTGGGTGATCCCTTAGAGAAAGGGTTTAGACCCAGCCCCATCCCAACCAGAGACAACTGCAGGGATGCATTATGGTCATGGCTTAGAGACCAGGGTGGGATATCCTGCTCCTCGTCTGGTGCAGGGGGTGGCACCCTCTGAGATGTTCTCTTGCCCAAAGAACAGAAATAGGGAATTAAACTGCACGGCATTGAGAATGCACAAATAAGATCGGGGTGATCTCCTCCTCTCCAACAAAACTGAGCTGCTGCCAGTGCTACCACCTCTTCTGGGGCTTCCGGAAGAGGAGATGGAAGCTCAGTCGTGTGCTAGTCCCTCTGCCTTTGATGTGTGGTGTTGGCCGGAAGCTGGCTGCCACAGGAAGAAATTCTGCAGCCCCCCAAATCACCAGGGCACGTCAGAGGGACACTAAAGCACCTGGAGATGACTCAGCTCTCCTCAGTCCCAAGTGCTGGGGGGGAGTTTAGGAGCAAGGAGGTAGATGAAGGAGCCCACAGCTCAGGAGGCCTTTTTGCTTTGGCTGTTAGACCTGCCAGATTCAACCAGGGCTCAGAGCTCTAAAGAAAGGCACCCGAAGAGGGAGGAAGTGTGTTTTCTGTGTTGAGGCAGATAAGTGTTGACTTTCTGATGCCTTCCTTGCCTTTGCTGTGGTCACAGGAGATGCCTTTGAACCAATGACGACGTTCAAATACGCAGTTGCCAACGTGATCTGCTCCATTGTCTTCGGGAGCCGCTACAGCTACAGCGACACAGTCTTTCTGGAGCTCCTGAACGCAGTTGGGAATTACATCAGTTTCTTCCTCTCCCCTGTCGCCAAGGTAGGTGTCCCTGCTGTGCTCAGCACCCCCATGTCCAATGGGATTGGGTGGCCAGAGGATGCTTCTTGGCTTTGGGTCACTCCTTGGCTTTGGGTCATTCCTTGGCTTTGAAAGGACAGCATGGCTTTGAGGGAAGGTGTGTGAGGTTCTGTCCAGGCACCCGAGCCACCCTTCTGTGCCTCCTCCACCTGCAGATCTACAACACCTTCCCCAGCATCATGCAATGCCTCCCCGGGCCACACCAGAAAGTCCTGGCTGAGTGTGAGAAGCTGAAGGACTACATCCGAAAAAGAGTTGAACTTCACAAGCAGACGCTGGATCCCAGCTCCCCCCGGGACTATATCGACTGTTTCCTTATGAAAGCAGAGAAGGTAGAGGTGCTGAAAGAGGGGTGAGGGGCCCTCCAGACCTGGCTGCAGCCTGGGAAATCACTCAGATGACCCTTAATCCCCTCCCACCATGTCCCTGCAGGAGAAAAACAGCAAGGAGAATATGTACAGCAGCGAAGACTTGATCATGTCAGTATTCAACCTCTTTGGTGCTGGGACAGTGACTACTAGCAACGCCCTAGTCTTCTTCCTCTTCATCCTGGCAAAACACCCCCACATTCAAGGTAAGGGCAGCGAGATGTGACTGCTCCCTGTGCCCGAGGAGCTCATGGTGAAGCACGGGTGTAGACAGAGTCCCAGCCCTGGCAGGTCCTGTCTGGGAGGAGATCAAAATCATCCTGCATGGCTCATCCAAGGGTGAGAGCTGTTAGACTCACACAGGCCAGAGCGATCCAGATACCTGCTCCCTTCACTCCTGCCTGTGCAGGTGGCCCTGTGGGGGCCTATGAGAGATGCTTTGAACCTCGATCCAGTGAGCCATGTGGACAGAGACCCTATTTCTGGTCTCCACAAGGTTTCTCCCTCTCTGCTAGACCACCCCTTGGCTCCATAGGTGCCCATGAGAGGCCAGTAAAGAAATGAGGGTGGGTAGGTGGGTTTGCAGAGCCAGCTCTGCAGCTCCACGGCTGCCTGCTCCCCAGCCAAGGTGCAGGAGGAGATCGACGCGGTGGTAGGCAGCGGCCGCGCTCCCTGCACGGAGGACAAGCTGAGGATGCCCTACACCAACGCTGTGATCCACGAGCTGCAGCGCTTCCACAAGACACGCATCGAGAACTTCCCTCGCATGACCACGCAGGACGTCGTGTTCAGGGGCTACACCATCCCCAAGGTAGACCCCGAGGTGGGGGTGGCAGGGGAGCTGGAACGAGATCTGCCTTTGTCCTTGGACTGTTCGCTCCCAGCCGAAGGTCCCGGCTCTTTCCCAATTCTCGGCATGGGGACGTGGTGATAACCTTTTGGTGGGGTAGGAGAGGGAGGTGGATGGTGCTGCCAGCTCTGCCTCCACCCCTGTGTCCCCTGCCAGTCCTTGGAAGACCCCTTCCCAGCAGGGAGACCTGTGGGACTGCTGGGGCTGGGGGCCTGAGCCCCCACCTTCTCAGTGGATCTGGGGGCAGCCACGGGGCCCAGTTTGGCCCCTGGAATTTTGTAACAGCAGCTGCCTTGAGGGTACACCACCATCCGTTGGACTTTGCACAGCGAGGAGATAGATCGATGGGAATAACTCAGTAACTTCAGCCTCCTGGTGCAGGGAGACCTGTGGGACCCTGGGAGCAGCAGAGCCCTGGCCATTGTTCTGGGCTGTCTCCCCGTGGTCATCTGGGTGGGCATCAGGGGGTGCACCAGCCTTCCCCCGTGCCCCCTCCCCAGGTCCTCCTCGCTCTCTAACCCCTCTCAGCAGAGCCCTACGTCATGGCACTGATGTCCCCCCTTCCTCCCTCTCCTGCAGGGCACAGCTGTGATTCCAGTATTTTCTTCTGTGCATTCGGACCCAACGCAGTGGGAGAACCCCAAAAACGTTGACCCGAACCACTTCTTGGACGAGAAGGGCGAGTTCAGGAAGCGTGAAGCCTTCATGGCTTTCTCAGCAGGTCAGCACTCAGCCCTGCACCCCACCCGCAGCAGCTCTGTTCCGGGGGACCCCCCCTCAGCAATATGGGTTGGCACCAAAGCTGTACCCTTAATTTGAGCTTTCTCCTCTTCCCGTGCCCCCAGGGAAGCGGATGTGCCCAGGAGAGGCGCTGGCCCGCATTGAGCTCTTCCTCTTCCTCACCACACTGCTGCAGAACTTCACCTTCCAGTTCGCCATCAAGTACGAGGAGACAGATTTGTTCTCCCTGTGGCTGGAGATAGAGAGGAGGGCAATACCAGCCAAGTTCTTCGCTATTCCACGCTCAGCATCCTCTTAGGCAGAAGGCAGTGGGCAGAAGGAAGGGATCTTCCAGGTGCCTTCACTTCTTCTGGAATCAGAGCGAGCATGAACGCCACAGCCACAGCCACCAAGCAGGAGGGTCACTTTGAGCTTCGAGCTTCTCCTCAGGGAACTGCCAGGCACCTCTGCCACCAACTCCATGGGCAACCTGCTCCCAGCCCTTTCCCTCCATGCCCCAGCAAAGCGAGGAAGGCAGCACCGGGTTTCCCTCCTCCTGTACTGACCAGCTCGTGGCAGGGCTGCCTGGAGCTCTGTGGGCTGAGCTGGGTGCTCCCTCGTTTTGGTGAGATTGAGAGTGCTTCTGCAATAAACCCAACCCTCCTAACGGGATGCTGGTGTGTGTGTAAGGACGCTCTGGTGCCTCTGGGTGTGAGGATAGTGATGCTTGGGCTCCCTTGCCCTTCACAGGGCAGTCACACCAAGGTGACAAGCACCTAAAATTTCTGCTTCCCTGCTTTGCCCCCTCTCTGTACCCTCCAGCACTACAGGAATCAACTGGGCTCACTCCCATCCCTGCATCCTACTGCGTGGGGATGAAACCCCTCCTGAACAACATGTGGGCCATCAAAATGTTAAAAAATGACCCACGGAGGGGAACTTGCTATAGAGGAGGGTGTCATGTGTGGGAAGCAAGATTTAAGCTGTGCTTGTGCTGCTTTGACCAGCCCTGTGCGAAGAGGGATTTATTTTCTAGTCCCCAGACACATTCCAGCTTTTATTCCAAACCGTTGGGACTTTAAAGAAAAGTTTTTTTTTCTCAAAATGCTTGTGCAAGGGAAAAGTGACCCAGACACGTGCCCACCCTGCCCAGCCTCAGCACTGGCCTGGGCTTCTACCACTGTCAGGCAGCAGAAAGTATCTCCAGGCCTTGGAAAACCAGTATGTTTCCCACTGCATCCAGCTCTTCCCTGTGCAAACCTCCCAGACATGAGATTTCAGCTCCACGTCTGTTCCCAGGGTGTCTTCATCTTTCCTGGGTTTCTGTGTGTCCCAGCACAGGCTGAGCCAGGAAAACATTCCACTTCTTACAGCTGATTTTCCTCCCTGGCTTTAATCTTCAGCTGAATCTTACACATCTCAGGAATTTATTGCTTGCTCTGAAACACTAATCCCCATGGCCCTGACCATAGGGAGTGCTCCCCAGGCAGGCAGGGGCAGGCAGAGCCCCTGCAGCAGCAAAATGCTTTCAGCTGGGGCAGGAGCCCAGGTTTCAATAAAAGGACCAAGCTGCAGCCTAGAAGAGCTGTAGATCAGGAGGAATATGTGGGAGAGTAAGAAAAGATAAAAAAAAAAAAAAACAAAACAAAACAAACAAACAAAAAAACCCACCACGTTACTCAGCTTGCTATCTCTGCTGCCGGGTTGTGCTTCTCTGAGATTCTCCATGTCAATATTTACCTCTAGCAAATAGCCCAAGGTGCCAGTTCAGCTTGGGGTGTTTGTGTGCAGCTGGTAGAGGAGCTCTGGGGGTTATCAGAGAGAAGCTGACAGCATAAATTCTGCTCCCAGCCCTCCTC
>NW_008603536.1:0-31881 GCF_000691845.1 Merops nubicus | reverse complement strand
TGCGGGACACAAAGGAAGGGAGGGATGGGGTGTGCTGGGACAGGAGATGCGGGGTGAGGTGTGCTCGAGGGAGAAGAGGTGGAGGGTTGAGTTGTGCAGAGGGAAGAGGAGATGGAGCTTGTGGTGGGCCAGGAGAGGTGGAAGGTTGGGGTTTGCATCCTCTGATGCAGAAGAGGTGGAAGGATGGGCTGGAGGTGCACTAGGCAAGGAGAGATGGGAGGGTGGGGTGTGATTGTGGTGGTTGTCCAGGCGAAGTGGACACGGTTTTGCTTGCACTGAGGAAGAGGCAGAGGAATGAGCTGTGCTTGGAGAGCCAGAAGCAAGGGATGAGTTTTGCTTGTGGTGGACAAGAAGACATGGGTGGATGGGTCTGCTTCTTCTTAACAAGGAGATGATCCTGACACAGTGCTGTGCCTTAGCCTCTAATAAGTGGGAAACAAGTGGGCCCATATCTTGTGCCATTTGTGACTTAGGGCCTCCCTCCTGCTCCTATATGGTCCCAGTGGCAGCACAGTGCCTGCACGGTGTGCTGATTGCTGACACACACCAGGGCACGTTTACCTGTGATTCCTGTAATTTCAGGTCGTGATTTTTGCAAGAAACAAGAGCCGGAGTTATAAAGTCACTCGCATGACTTTGTGATTGTTGGACTGTGTTTGGGAGAGCTGCCAGTGATGTGAGTCACTCATCTGCCTCCTGTCTCTTGGAGTGTTGATATCTGGTGTGGTGGCACATAAGATGGACTTTTGTTTTTAGGGGGAAATGAAAACAGCTTGACGTAAAAGAAAACACAGATGGGCCAGACATAACAGAAAACCAGTTTGTGGCTGAAAGCCAGTAAATGCCCACCCATCCCATAAAAAACACATCTTCAGGCAGGAAAAGACACAGCGGTGTAATACAGACCCACAAGGGGCTGTCAAGGAGCTCTTTTCTGCGGGATGGCTCAAGTCAAGTGTCTGAAAATGCTACTGACTTTGAAATCTATCAGAGGAGGAAATGTTCACCAGCTCTGCTCAGAAACCCTTTCCCCTGCAGATGTGCCAGAAGCGATGGCACACCTGATTTCTCTCCCTGCATAGGAAACCAGAGCCCCGCTGGTGTCTGGCAGAAGGCAGTGGGCACAGTGGTGCCATGAGCCTGCCATGAGGGAGAGGCAGCAGTGCTGACTCATGGACACCCCGTTTCTCAGGGTGAGATGTCCAAGTGAAGGCTATGGCTGTGGCTGTTCCTGAAATGGTGGCTGGCTCTGGTGGCATCCTGCAGTTTGTTCTGCTGGGTTGTGACCTGGAGTCAGAGCAGTTGAGTTTGGCCACAGAGGAGTTTCTGCTGTTTTTGAGAAGACACTACTTTAATCACTCATCCTTTGGTATAAAACCTATATGACATACGGGCTTATTTAGAATTACAGAATAGTTTGGGTTGAAGGGACCTTTAAAGGTCATCTAGTCCAACCCCTCGCAGTAAGTGTGGACATCTTTAGATCAGGTTTCTCAGAGCACTGTCCAACTTTGAATGTTTCCAGGGATGGCGCTTCTACCACCTGTCTGGGCAAATTTACTTAACGTTATGTATTTAGGATCTTTTCTCAGCTGTTGAACATCCCTGTTTGTAACACAGCCCCATTCAGGGAGAGCTGCCCTTTGACCGCATCATTCCTGTTACACAAGAAACTTTCTTCAAAACAAGTTTGTTGGGTTTTAGATGGCAGGAAGGCAAGTAAACAGCTCAGGAGCATGTCAGACTGCATGACGTGTCATCCCTTGAGGTAAAGGTGCTGTGGTCTGCAGCACATGGTGCTCAAGGCTGCATCTGATGGCTGCTCCTTGGATCAAGGCAGACTCTCTAGGATGCCAGAGTGGGGGCATGAGGTGCTTCCTGAGACCTCCATGTGCCCCCGCTGCTCTGCAGTGCTCAGCAGGCCCAAATGCAGGGAAAGCACTCACAAACTCAGGCCACTGGGAAGAGTGGCCCAGTCCCTCGTGCTGATGGGCACCTGTGTTATTTGGCTCATTTACTTAACACACTTAGGCAGAGCCAGGGCTGACCTGGCACTTGTTCTTCTTTGTTTATTCAGAGACAGATGTAACACTTGAGCCACTTATTTAAGTGACTGTTCTTCCAGTGAGGCCAAAACCAAATGGATCTTGATCCTGTCCTGCTTAGCAAGAGTTCCTCACCCAAAAAGGGGATGATCCTCAAGGGCAACTTCTCCCTGATCTCTACAGCAACACAAAGAGATGGGCTGTTCTTTTGGGTGTATATGGGAGAAGAGATGATTTCCCATCATGGCAACTGGGCACAAACTAGTGGGATGGTAGGATTGCAGGTATTCCTTTATTTTACTTTAAAATAGTGGTAGGGTAATAAGAATGGTGAGGGACTTCAGTGTACAAATTTGGTTAATAGATCCCCATGTGAGCCAGGGTATCTGGAGTGCTCACCTCCCCCATCACTGCAGCCAGAGCCGTGTCTCTGACTGCAGTGGTGTAAGGCAGGAAGCCCTGCTGTTCAGAGGGCAGATGACTTGCAACAGCTCCAGATCTGGCCCTCCTCCCTGCAGGGTTTTACTGGTGTGTGACAAATCACAGCCCATTTTGGCGGGAGCAGCACACAGCCCATTTTGGCGGGAGCAGCACACAGCAGGGCCACTGCCAATTACAGGATTTCACAACAGGGGCAAAGCAAAAAAAAAAGTCCATTGTGGTTTCAAGCCACCAGTGAGCTCAGTCGTTTCTTTTGTTTCAGTTCCCCTAAATAAAATGGTGTAGCTGTGGGAAGCGAGGCCTCTAGGAAGCTGCTTTTCTGGAGCAGCCAGAAAGCTATTTCTTGCCACAGCTCCGCTGGGCAGGGCCAGGGGTCCCCAGGTGGGCACAGCCAAGGCAGTGAGCAGAGCAGCAGCCCAAGAGCACAACCCTTCCAATTTGTTTCTGTTTAACACCATTTAATGATAGTGCAATCACACAGGTGAGAAGAGAGAATCATCATGAGATAACGTTTCGAGCTTTGCCCGTGTCTGGGCAATGTGGTCTAACCAAAAACACATTACTGAAAGGAAACACATGAAGGATCCGGTATGAAAAACACCAGCCAGCAGGCTAGCTGAATGGAAATCGAATGTTGCAGAAACGAAATCGAGTAGGAGAGAAAGGAAACTGGTTGTTTTTTGGGGTTTGTTTTTTTTTTTTTGTTTTTTTTTTTTTCTCTGAACTCATTTATTTGTGCTGAATCAGCTTCAGGCTGTTTCTGTGCCTCACTGTAAGATCTTAAACAAATCTCTTGGTTATTGGACTTCGTTCTCTCATCTTCCCAAGACAGCCTAGTGTTGACAGCTATTGTGTTAACTGAGAAGCTGGTTTTGTTTCTCTCTCTGCCTTTTCCCGTTTTTGCAGATCGCCGAGTCGACAGTTCCTGTTGATCCTCATGGGTCCCAGCGCCCGAGCAGGAAACTCAACTCTATTGTGAGGAGCATGAACCAAAGGTCATTTCAGGAAAGTGCAGCAGGGTGTGGCCACACCAAGCAGGGATGATGATGACCTCAGCAGACTTTTTTATCCTTTATTTCTTAAATAACTCTAACTCTTTTGTCTCCTCTTCTCTGTTACCTTTTCTCCAGGGACCTTTCTCACTGTCACAAGTCAAACTTCATAAATCCTCAAGCCTTAAGTATTAACCTTAGTCTCACTTTTCAAGGAAACAGCTTTGTTCTGTGTCAGTGACTTTATGGTGGCAACTGCAGCATAGCTTTGGCCTCCAGTAGCTGCTGCTGTGCCGCCAACACTTCCACTATAGAGAAGTTAATGTAGAGTTAAACAGTTAAGTGAAATACTGCAGGTAATTAGACTTTGAGTTGCTGATGTGATCCAGCATCAGACAGGAAAAGAAACTAAAGAGACCTGCCTGCCCACTGCTCAGATGTACACCCAACTTGCACAGATCTTATCTGTTGATTAAGTATTACCTAACGGCCCTAATACTAACTCTTAAGACTCTTCCTAATGCAGTTCACTATTGCCTGCCTCCTTTGAAAGTTTAAACATACAATTTTCTTAATAAAAGGTGGACTTGACTGGCCTGTTCATTTACCGCAGTGTTCTGCCACTGGTGGTGGGGATGAACATCTATTTCTTCCTCCGTGACCATCAGTGTGCCAAGCAGGCGGCATTAATTAATTAATTACTTGCAAAATGCTTCTGGAAGATGACTTGTGTGTATCTCATCTGCTGCCCACCAAAGCCAGGGTGAGCAAAGTGGCTTTCCCGCTGAGAGCAGTAACATTTTGTTGAGGATGGGATTTGGATGGCAAAGACCCTCCTTGATACTGCTGGAGTTGAACTGAGTTGGTATCAACTGCATATTCATTAATGAAGGAACAGCTGTGAGGAAAACTGACTGACAGGTCATAGGTGGTTTTACAGTCAGTTCTAAATTATCCAGGTCAAATTATATGTTGAGCTGAATTTTCTGAGAAAGCAGAAAACAAAGACTCTGCAGGTGGCTTCTTGTAAGGCCCATCCCAATTCAGCCCTTTGATAGTCACCAAAAAGCTTTCTAAAGAGCTAAAAAAGATGTAAAAGTGGGCAAAATATTCTAGGTAGCTTGTTAAGTGGGTTTTAGCACTCATAAAGAGGACAGTATTCTCATGAAGACCAGCCTTTACAACTGCTGTTCAGAAGAAGTAGGTGTTAGTAGAGCAAATATTTGCTTCGATCCCTATTTATCAGGCTGGTGGAGTATTTGTTGAAGAGCTCTCCTCTGTGTGTGTAGGTGAAAAGCCAAGCATACTGTCAGCACAGCTGCATCGTCACTGCTGGGTTTTGCAGAAGTCCTTCCCTGGATGGTGACTATGGTTATTTTCTGTCTTGCTATCTTCGCTGAGAATTTGAATGTGCTCCACTTCTGGAATTCATTGCTTGCTGGTCTGCCTGGTCTTTTCTAGGCTCTGGCTAACGCCTGTTTCTCCTGTTCTCTACTCCTCCTCTGCACGTTTGTTGTAATATTTGTGTATAATCTATGCAGCAGGTGTGGGATTGAAAAAAAATAAAAGGGAAATCCCATCTCTGAGACACTTGGCATTGTCCTGACATGCCGGTGCCTTGTGGCTGAGCCAGCAATCTGGTCACCCATGAAGGGCTCATCAGTGACTTTCTGTGAATCACTGAGGTCTGATGGGAGAATTAAGGAATCCAAAGGAGCTTTTGGCATGGTAACCTGGTATTCCCAGCCTTACACGAAGCTGGTCCTTGGTGCTGCATTGTCTCCCCCTGCACTCTTCCAATGCTCTTCACCTGGGACAAGAGCTATTTTCCATGATTAAAAGATTTTCAGACTACTCTGAATATTTTCTCTGTGCTGAGTTTTGGAAGTGCCTTGTTTGAAAAATCTCCAGTTGGATAAAGAATCACTTAGTCCTCCTAAATCCCACAAAGCAGATTTAATTTAGGACCAGACTGAATTTGGGAGGCAGATTGAATGTAGGGCAAAAGAGAAACAGAATTAATGATAGAAAGCAGGACTGAACCAAGGTGGGACACAGCATCTTTTGTGAAGCCTTCTTCTCTGAAATTTTTAGAACTTAACTGCTTTATTCCCTGTAACGATTAGACCACTACATTTAGAAGAGGGAGAGGGTATGTTCAGCATTATAAGAAAGTATGGGATCTCCTCCACCATTTGAATTGTCAGTGATTTATATGACTAAGAAATCAGGTGTGTTTAGTTGCAGATCTTGGGGCCATGTCTTTGCTATAACAAGGAATTTGTGAGAATATTGTTTGAATTTCATTTCAAAATGTCTGTTTAGAAAAAAAAAGGCATAAAAGTATGAGTCTGTATTGTGGCTAGATCATCTGAGCCCAGACCTCAGGAGCTGGCAGGAGTAAATGGCAGCAGGCTGTGTCCTTACCCCACGCATACACACACACACTGCCAAGATATACCCATTTTGGGGTGCTCTGTTGCGTACCAAGAGTCTGCAGCCACCAGAGCACCACTAAGGGAGGCTGGACCATTTCCATTTCAGGATCTGCACATAGTGGCATTGTGAAAGCTGCTATATGCCCTGTGTCTCTATACAAAGGATCTCCACAGAGGCTTTGCTGGCTGAGAAGTGAGGCAGATTGAAACTGTGTCTTGGTAAAATCTGGCAGGGTGGCCACAGACTGTGAAGGCAGAGCGACCACTTACCTCATCGCTAGACTTGTCAACAGAGCTGGTAGGAGAGGGCTGACAGCATCCCATGGTCTGAGGTATTTTCACTTTAAAGCTTTGCCTCTGACTACACTGAAATGAGATCATTTCCTTTTTGGTTTTATTTTTCATACGCAGAAACATACAGGGAGGGGGACGGTGTGGCTTTTGCTGCTTGTTCTAAATGGGAGACAAAACGAAAATCCTTCCTGGAGATGGGAAGTCCCCTACAGCTGCTCTGCAGATATGCTGCAGGAGCTTTAGGCACGAAGGACTACACGAAGAAATGTTTTGGTGGCAGTAACCTTGCACAGAAATGAAAGGAGGCTTGTCCTTTCCTGCCAAAAATTGCTCCGTTTCGGTGCATTTTCTATAGGAATTAGGAACTTGTAGAGAAGAGGAGGACATGCTGGAAGTGGTGGGACAGGGTGGTCAGGTGCAGACCAGACCTGAGGAGTGCTGTCCTCCCTGAGCATCTGGTTATTACTCTGCTGACCTAAGGGCTGGATCTATCCTCTTTTTGACTTCAGGGGAGCCCTGCTAGGGGGAGCAGCTCCACACAGCACCACCAACCTGCAGTGGTAATCCCCCCTTTGCTAAATGAGCACCACATTTGAGATGCAGTTTGGTTTCCAGGTGACATCAGGGGAAGCAAAACCAGGACAGCGATGGATAGGTTTCATGTCCACACTGGCTCTGAACATAGGGGCAAGCTTCTCCCATGCATCCACAGTAATGTGCTGGTTGCCACCTCCCCCTGTCCCCCAGCGAGCACACTTTTGGCCGCGAGTGTGCTGCTGTTGGATGTTGGCAACTGGTGGGAAATGGAAAGGTGCTGGTGTGACATTTGGCATTAAGAATGCAAACAAACAATCAGAAATAAGAAGTCTGCCTTTGAGAGTTAGGACACTTCTTCCTCACCAGAGATCTCTCTGTAGATGTGCCAGCTGACTCCACGGGGTATAAAGGAGAAGTAAATAGGAGAAACAGGAAAAAGCGTTTTGCACTCGACAACAACAAAGTATTTTTTTCACTTTACGACTGGTTTCTATTCTCTCGGCTTTCTGTGCTTTGGCAAGGTCCCGGTGTCATCTGCTCTCTGCCCTCTTCATGGCTCTAGGGGTTGTCTGTGTGTCCCTGTGCCCCTTGGCGGAGCTGTAACCATCCCCACCTGTGCAGGTGAGGAGTGAAGACACACGGATGCCCGGGGAGAGGAAGCCGAGGTGGGGACACGGTTAGGAAGTGTGTCGGCTCTGTCCCACGGACAGGAGTAGGACTCGGTTTTGCATGGCAGCACCTTGTATTGCATCATGCTTTGTGGCCATGATGCCATCCTCCCTCCCTATTTCATCATCCTGTGGTGGGCAATGAGGTGGAGCTGGGCAGGGGGATGCATGGGCTGTGAATCTGCAAGGAGCTTTCATCTGCAAAGACAGCAGAAGTCTGGGCAGGGGGAGGTGGGGATTTATGTGTGTTATTGTTTGTTTGTTTGTTGTTGTTGCTGTTATTTTTAACACAAAACAATTTAATTGTCAGCTGGCAGGTGTCTGGCAGGGCATAGCTGGTGTGACCAGGCTCTGTCTGCAGTTGTTGCGGAGCATCGTGGCAGGAACAGAGATCTGTGGGGAGCACTGTGCTGCAGGGGGTGACAAAGAACCTCAAAAGGTCTAGGGAAGGGGTGAGTGGTGGAGGAGACTCCATGGACAGGCGCCAGCCACTGCCCAGTAGCTCTGAGGGATGCTGGGGACAGTTTTGCAACATGGAGCCAACAGGACCCTGATAAATTAGTCAAGAGCCTTGTGGTGGTTTGCTGATAAGGTGTCATGGATACTTTCCCTGTGACGATCTCAGTGCTGCAGACAGGGGTTTTGGAAGGAGATGCTCTGAAAGTGAATTCTGAGTGCTCAGAGGAACTACCAGAGTGCCCTGAGGAGCAGGTGCCCGAGGAGGTGCACCAGTGAGGAGGTACAAGGTGGAATGTCCCATGCCAGGAGGGCATCATTGCCGACCCTGTGGTTGCTGGAGTGTCCCTGGTGACCCCATGGGATGCTACCCTCTTGGAGTGACCATGTGATCTCCATGACATGTGGCTCTCTCAGGTGAACATGGTGACTCCATGGGATGGGACCATCTCTTGTGTCCAGTTCTGGGCTCCTCATTTCAAGAGGGACAGAGATCTACTCGAGAGAGTCCAGCAAAGTGCTATGAAGATGAGTGGGGGACTGGAACACCTGCCGTGTGAGGAGAGGCTGAGAGACCTGGGGCTTTTTAGTCTGGAGAAGAGAAGGCTTAGTGGGGATCTAATTAATGTGTATAAATATATGTGGGCTGGGTGTCAGGAAGGAAAGGGCAATCTCTTCTCACTTGTGCCCTGCGATAGGACATGGGGCAATGGACACAAGCTGGAGCACAAGAAGTTCCACCTCAACATGAGGAAGAACTTCTTTACTGTAAGGGTTCCAGAGCACTGGAACAGGCTCCCCAGTTGTGGAGGTTGTGGAGTCTCCTTCCTTGGAGACTTTTAAGACCCATCTGGATGCGTTCCTGTGTGACCTGCCCTAGAGTAGATGGTCCTGCTCTATCAGGGGATTGGACTCAATGACCTCCAGAGGTCCCTTCCAACCCCTAACATTCTGTGATTCTGTGATTCTTATGATCCTGTGGCATGTGACCCATCCAGTATCACTGGTCATCCCATGGAATGAGAACCACTGGTGTGATCTTGGTGACCTTGTGGGAAGTGACCTCCCTGGAATATCCGTATTGGCTATGGATGCTGTGACATCCCTCTGCTGGCTTGAGGTGAACAGTGTTGGGCTGCTTCCCTTGCAGCCCCAGGACTTCTCCTGCCATCTTCTCATGGGATTCTCTGCTTTCTCTGGAGACTTCGTGTTGCCACCACCACCACCTTCTCCTTGAGCTGGTGATGAAGGTCCCAACTCCCACCACTCAGGCTGGGGAGTCATGCAGGGACACAGACTGTGAGACCAGTTGGCCTTGGGGCTGTTGGTGCAAACATTGCACTACTGAGAGCTTCAGGAGAGACCACATCAACCGTATATCTAGTAATGGTAGCATCTGGGTCACCAGCCTAGGAGTAGACACACTCACAGAATTCTGTGTTTGGGCAATAAATCTAAAAAACCAGAAGGCTTGAACCAGGGAAGCCCATAGAAGTTTGGATGCTTAGTCAAAGTAAACAGTGTGAACTTTCAGTTTTGGCTCACGGCTGAATCACTATGAAAACCATCTTTTCTTGTGGTATCTCAGCAATTGCCAAAAAGCAGAAAATGACTGCACCTGCAAAAACAACAAGCAAAATACCTTGTCAGGCTTTTAAAAACCTCAGTTAAAACATTATTGGTACTGTATGTGGGAAAACAGGGTCACCAGGGCAGTCTGCCAATGACATGTTGGACCTGCAATTCTGGGAAACTTCCAAGGAATGAGGGAGAATCTTTAGAATCCCTCTTTATGAATTTATCTCCCAAATGACAAAACATGCACAATAAGCAAAATACTGAATCTAGTATTAGCAACTCTGATAATTATTGTGCCTATCCATGATTTCTTTGCAATGCCTGCTTCTGATTTTGTTTCTCTGTCCTCAGTTTTCCCTTCTGGCACTTTTTTTTTTTTAATTTCTTTTTATTGTGATACTTCTGGATTTGGAACAACTGTTTGTCTCTTCATCCTAAATGGTGTCCTACAACTGACCACTTCCTTAAATTAAAGAAAAATCCTAGAATTTAAGCAGGCTTGGTGAAAAGTAACTTCACTAGTCTTCTTTTAGATTTTGTTGTTTTTGTCTATTTTTAGTAGGTTGCAAGATATTTGAGATGAGGGTTATTGGTTCTTGATACTGGACTGGTATTATTATTAACTTTATTAACGTGTGATCAAATTACAGTATTAATTTACACAGATAATTTTAAATAAAACTGTTGGAAATGTGAGGTATATGTGTAGTTGGAGCAACTGCCAAAATAATGTTTCACTTGATTCTTATGAGAGGTTAAAGGAATATCACATTCTTTCACAGATACATAGACAAAGTGATCTCTAAGCTGAAACCCTGTAAACCACAGCCTCCCAACACCAAGGCAACAGTAATAGTTCTGCTTCATTAGTATATTTGGGATATACTTCAGAAAGACTGCAAATATCCTTAACTTATTTCCTGTATTCATTCTAATATGGCTATTTAATTTTTTTTTCAGTAACTTTTAATATCCTCACAACAGAACAGGACCTTACAAATCTAACAAGCTGTAAGCCCGGCTTCTATGTGCATGGAAAAAAATGCAAACTGAGGAATCAGGTTGTTGGCAGCCAGGAAACGGAGCTCATTCTGTGACCTTTCATGATAATAGAAGCTTTGGTGGTTACAGACTTCTCCCAGGAGCAGAACATGGTGTGCTGTTTGTAGAGCAAAGAGGACAGGCTTCAGAACAGAAAAGCAGAACATATAAGGGTTGCAATTGTGCTAGAAACAGGTATTTTCTACCTGCTGTTTCTTTTCCTCTATTTACTTCTCTTCTCAACACCTAGGAGTTTGCTGCTAAGGATGGTGCAGAACAGAGCTTTTTCGAGGGAGCACTCAAGGCAGCCTGCTGCTGTGTTGGTGCTGTGCACTCAGCCATGAAGAGAGAGATTTTGTGATGCTTGTTCTCTTAATCACTAAGGTCATTCCAGCTGGGTGCATCTGGCTGCTCTTCCATCCCCACCAACACTCAGTGTGTGACCACACCCAGTGGCAAATGTGATGGGGGGAAATTCTCAATGTGAGTTGAGGAGTATTTGGCAAGAATGTTATTGGAGTGGAGGATCGAAGTCTCTGTGTTCTTTGGGATAGTGAGACCAATGTGTTTCCCTGTGGTTGTGAAGTATTTGAACCTATGCTGTGGGCATGAGGGAAAATCAGCACGGCACATTAAGCATTCCCGGGCAGGGCCAGCTTAGGCATGTGCCTGTAGTGATGGCTGCAGGGCACCTGAGTGAGAAGAATGCTTGGACTAGTGAAATCAGGATGGGCATGAAGTAATCTTCCCCTTCTTTTATTCTGCCAGTGTCTGGCAATCTGGAAGAGTAAGGACTTCCTGAGAAGATACATTTGAGGGTTACCTATTAAACATCATTAACTGTATTTATTTTTACAATAATAAGTTTTCTTCTGAACCTGTTTTCACCTTTGACTTGTACACTATTTTTTGGCAGCATGTCTAAATTCTGCACAGTAGTTACTGACCCGCAGGCTGGTTATTATAGCTCTAAATCATCATCTAACCATTTTTCTGCTAGCTCTGACAATATGACTCATTCTTTATTTGGATCATTTACAAGGCACGTGAGCTAGATAACTGCAGTAAAGTTCAGAAACCCAGGAATGATGAGGCACATTCACAGAAATAGACCTAGGGCAAGTCTGTTGTGTCTCAAAGGATGTCTGGTTAGTCTTTTTAATTTATGCCTATTGGCATAGAAAATCAGCTGATGGGAGAGTTTATTTAAGAACAAAACTGAAAAAAAAGCTTTATGCAAAAGAGGAAGTAGTCATCAGAACTTGTTTATGTAATTATGCTGTGCACATCTTATATTTACTGAAACAGAGGAAATGGAACAACTTTAAACTACATGTTTAAAATGTACTTCAGAAAATAGCCAGCACGATTAAAATCTATCTTCACACCTCAGTGCTTTGATCTTAATTGATGTTTCCACAGTTAAGTAATCTCTGGTAGAGTGAAGAAGGTAAGAGTCCTCTTTACAGCCCCATTTTACACTGTTTCTCTGATTCTTTATCAGAGAATTACCAGAGATTCTTGCTTCTAGAGATGGAGCAGCTGAGGATATTGCAGAATTTGACAATGTTAGGAAAGGGGAGAAAAAGTCCTTTTAAAAAGATACAGTTTATAAGTTTTAGAGTGGTGACAATTTTTACTTATTTCCAGAGGAAGCACAGAGATTAGCAGGACTGTATGAAAAGCTTCACTCAGTGAAGACACTTAAACTCAAAGACTAAAAATGCACAACCTGGAAAAATAAAGGGAAAAGAGAAAAAACCTCCAAGGACCCCATATGAAAATCAATGTATTTGCCTCTCTCCCTCCTACAGAGACTAGAGAAGGATTCACTCCTTGTTATGTCGTGTCTGATGCTCTGCTCTTGATTAAATTGCTGGAGCGTGTGTCGGAAGGCCACTATTTAATTTTGATCCTTTCTAGTCTC
The DNA here is from genome assembly GCF_000691845.1 of Merops nubicus. NCBI lineage: Eukaryota > Metazoa > Chordata > Aves > Coraciiformes > Meropidae > Merops > Merops nubicus. Next base: position 19,464 of record NW_008603536.1, on the reverse strand, counting down.
TATTGTGTCATGGAATTTTAGCCTAACCACAGCCTCTCAATGGAAATCCCCAATAGGTAATATTTTTTCTTTCCTTTATTCCTTTGACATTTGTTGTACAAAATCTATATAGAAGTTGTTGCTGTTTTTCAAGTCCTTGGTGACGAGAACAAAAACTGAAGGAGAGGCCACCCAAGGAAGGGCCTAATCATCAGGAGAATAATTGTACTGCTTCTCTAAGTTCTTTTCTATGGCCTCCACAGCTGGGCACTGAACCAGGCACAAGGCACTGGGACAAGCATGTGTGAGCAGGGGATGGGATACTCCACCTTCTTGTTTGTTGCCTCAGTTTCAGAAGCCCTGTTACCCAATTTGACACTTGGATCAACTGAATGCTTCCCCTTCCCTTAATATGTGCCCCTTAACTTAAAACACTGCTGTGTATCTTTGAAGAGCTGCCCCAGTGGGTCACCTGCATGGCCATAGCAGCACAGTCAGAGACATTTCCCTATTGCAAAGTCTTCTGCTCCTCTGCCATCAACTCAGCTTGCAGAGCTCTCAGACCCCCAGCCTGATTTCTGGGGTGGTGGTTATTGGATTGAAGATACAGTAGAAGGTGCTACCCCTGCTCTGTGTCCGTGTGGGTGCGTGCCCTGATGAGTGTGCTGCTAACCAGTGTTACTTTCTCAGAGAAGCGTATACCCCCCTCTGCCGTGGTTTCTGACATGCACCATGTGTTGGTGAAAGTTTCTGGCCCATAGGAAAGTTAAATAAACACAGGAACTCTCAGTGGTGCCTTACTCTGTGTTGCAGTTTCATGAGCTGCTTCAGTAGAGGGCAGGTTTGATTTCTTCTGTTCTTCCTTTTCTCTATCTTCCCTTTCTCTTCTTTTTTTTTTTTTTTTTTTTTCCCTTTCAGTTTTGGAAGAAGACATATTTATATCCCAGTATCCCATCTTGTTAAACCTCAGCATTTTGCATTGTAGGACTGCTCTGATATCTGCAAAACATTTGTTCTGTGCCCCAGGATGAGGAAACCTGCAGGTGACTGCTCTTAGCAGAATTTAATTTAATTGCTTACTGAGGTGGCCTGAAAAGCCTGATATACTGGTTCGCTCAAACAGGACCTGAAATGACACATGGTCTATGTTTGACTCTGTGTTTGAAGGAGATGTCCTCATGATTGTGGACAATCTTTTCCATTATTTGATCTGTGCTGCCAGAGCAAACAGTACTTTGAAAACTGCTTCAAAATACTGTATTTTCTCCTCTGCACGGTAAAACTGATTTTAACAGTCTTCCCTGTATTACTAGGGCCATAATCATGATCAAGCATGCTAACATAAAAGGTTTTATGTACTCTAGGTGGTCCTGCTCTGGCAGGGGGGTTGGACTAGATGATCTTTCGAGGTCCCTTCCAACCCCTATGATTCTATGATTCTATGATTCTATTTTAAAAAAGGAGAATGGACAAGAGAAAGAAAACAGCTTGATTTTCAGAGGAAGATGTCCAGACTTTAGACAGACAGACGTGATAGCTATGCAATGAATTTCCAAACACAGCTTTTGTTTAGACAGCTTCATATAGTCTCCAAGTGGAGCAAGAGGCACAAGGTCTCTTTTATTTGAGCACAGTCCTCCAAAATGCCTTTCTAGCTCTCAAAAGAAAGACAGAACAGGTGCTCACTGAGGATGTTTGTTCTTCAGTTCAATCCTGAGAAACCCATGATTATGGCATGCTGCCTCTCCAGAGCTATGCTGCCTATCTAGAGTATGTAGATTAGGTGCAAAAGATGCAATGGAAGAAGTGGGTAGTGTTGGGGAATGGAAGTTTTGAAGTTTCCAGAGCCTTTGAAGATGCTTTGGGATGAAGTAGGAAAAGGCAAAGAGTGAAGAGGAAAGTAGAGGAGATGGTAAAAGATAAAAGTACGACATTTCCATGTGCTGGGGACAAGTGGTCATGGAAGAAGTAACAAGAACCTCAAAAACTGAATCATCTCTTGCTGTCTTACAGCTGAAAAAGCAAATATCTATGGGTGATGCACAGAACTCAGTTCAGCAAGCTGTTACCAAAGCTTTTCCCAGGCTAATTCCTGGAATACAGCTGTTCTGGTGTTCTTGGAGAGAAAACACAGAGCTGTTCTACAAAGAAGAAAAATCAATGAAAACCAAAGCCCAAACACTAAGAAAATCCTGTGAAAACAGAAGCTTTGCAGGAGATAATTCAGGGGGAAACTATGAAACCTTCTTGAAAATGGGTATTGCAACATTTCAACCAAGGGTTAACTTATGGCTCTGCATGAGTGAGTACATCACCACCACCAAGAAGTCACCCAGCAGAGCAGTGAGTCATCCACAGAAGCAGCCCTCAGACGGGTAAAATTCCCGTCCATTATTCTGCTTTGCCCAGGTCATATATCCAGTAACCCACATTTTGCAAACCAAACCCTAAGGTACTGATTTGAAAACCACAAAACAGCACAGTCTTCAAGGCTGAGAGAAAATAAATATCTAAATTTCGGAACTCTGTGACAAACCTTTCAGACACTGCTTTCTGGTTGAAAGGCTTAATCCTGAAAAAATCCATGCTTCAAAGCACACTGAAATGGGTCACCCTGTTTTTGTCATGCTTCTGTAACTACATAAACTGAAAGGTCCCCAAAGCCCAGTACTAATATTTTCCATTTATATTTTTGTGAAAAGAAATCAGACCTTGCCTTGAAGTTTTCTCATTGTGGGTATCTTTCTTATTTAAAAGTGGTTGTTCATGTCTGAGTTTTTTTTCACCTTGTAGTTCAGCCCTGGTCGATCGTACTGATAAAGGTATTTTCTCTGACCAGCTATAGTAACAGATCCCTTTGGGCAAAGTGGGCTGAGCAGTTCCTTTCCATCGTTACTATGTGGTGTAATCAAAAATCAATATTGTCTGATTAAAAAGACTTTCATCTGAGTGCTGAGGGTTTTTTTTTATCAGACTGAATAAGCACTTACATTTACCTGGATTTCTCTAAGTGCTTCTTATCTTGCTTTATCTTATCTTACTGTCTGGTTGACGAAGCAAGGATCATCTCAAGGTGAGGTCCCACTTGCCTGCCCCAGGGCCCACACTTTCACTTAATGGCAATTACTGAAAGAAAGAGTGCTCTGGAAGAAAGGGCCTTTGAGCTAGTTACAAGAAAGCAGCAGGTTCCTTCAGAAACTTGGCACATTTCTTGGAGTCTGGGCAACATGGCTTAAGGAACTGGATCCCACCCTGGAAAACAGAGTTCCGGTGTGACCATATGAGGCCTTCAGACACAGCCCACCCATGCACAGAAATATTTCCCAATAGATAGTTTGATATTACATGTTTGAAATTCACATTGTAGCATACATTCTTCCAGTTTGGAGGCAGGCACAATACCATGCTATTAGACAGGCAACCAAAAATTTCTATCAGCTGTTTTCAAGCAGCTGCAAGTTATCTCTGCAAGAGAAGAAAGAAGCAACAACAGCCCCTAATTATCTGGAGTGGAAAAATTGATTTTAGAATAGAGTTATGTGTTTAGAGATGGTTCTTCGCCACAGAAACTAGTAAAATCTATCAAAATTATATTTTGTGACTGCTCCCCAAGTCTCTAACCTCCAGTCCCAGGCACACCAGGGCAGGGCTGGGAGCAGCCTGGCATATCTGTGGTTTGCACATCCTCCTCTGGAGCCTGGTATTGATGGCTCTGATGGCTCATGGCTAATGCGGGTTCATGGAAGAGGGGCTTCATTTTAGTCAGATAGTGTTTAATAAAAATAATGTCGGTTACTTGGGAATATCAAATGAAGTTTTTGCTTCTGATGCTGTGTCTTTGTAGAGGAGATGGAGACAGCTGTGGGGGCTGTTTATGTTTTGCATGAAAGCAAAGCTGCTGCTACAAGTTCTGCTTCAACGTCATGAAGGTGCTTGAGTGGAAATTTTAGATGTGTGGTCATAGTTTGCAGTTTCCTTGGTTGGGGATGAACTTTCCGACTTCACCAGAGTGCTGGGTAGGAAGGATGGTGGATGCAGAATGGCCATTTGTGGGTCATTGTGAATATACAGCAGCACAGGGAAGTTTCCATAGCTGTGTTGTTCAAAGCAGGCTGAGGCCCGAGAGGAAGAACATCCATGTTGCCTGCACAGTGGCAGGGTCCACAAGACAGCTAAGCCCCCAGCTCTGGCCCTAGTCGCCCACGTGAAGCAAACAGGTGCAGCTCCCCTGGCATTTGCACAGCTGGCTGCAGCTCTGCTGCTGGTATTGATTTAATTCTGCATCTGGGCTTCACACCGTCTGCGAGCCTCGTGGGAAACCAGAGAAGTTTTCATGCGTGTGGGTGTCCTTTAGCACATGTCTGTGTATCTTCTCCCCTGGGGTTCGCTGGGTTCAGGATCAGGCAGTAGCAAGGGCTGCACTGCTCTCTGCCATGTCCCTGTACCAGAAGTTACCACCGCATCAGCCAAACTGATGGCTGGAGCTCCAGCACCTCCACCTTGAGAGGGCAGCCTCTCAGTCTAAAATGTTTCGATGGCAGTTGATGCCAGGCTTCGCTCTAAACTGTCCCTGGAGATTCCTTCAGATCCCTCCCTGTGCAATGGGAGTTCTCTGTACTGGGGCAAAGGGGACAATTGATAAAAATGATACAACTTTTAATAAAATTAATAAAATGTCTTACACTTGGCCACAGAGAACCATGCCAGATTTTGTTTGTCAGCGTTGTTGACCTTGTGTTGACTGATGGTGGGGGTTGGTGCTGACAGTCCTGCTCCAGAGATTTGTGCAATGCAGAAATGGCATATTTGCCAGACAGGAAACCATCCCTGGCTGATTTCACTCCAATCCCAGCAGCCATAGCCTAACTTCCCTCTGTAGAAGTTTATCTTCCAGCACTTTCTGGTCTTCTGTGTAGCAGAGGGAGGAGGTAACCAACTATTACCAGAAGTGCCCCCTGTGGACTGTGTGTTTCTTACGTCCGTCAGTACAGGGGAAGGTACCAAGAGCGTTTGCTGCAACTTAATGTTCTATGCAACTATGTATCCTAACTGAGGATACATAGAAGTGAAAAGGACAGGATCATGGAGCAGAGTCCTTATTTTGGAGTGCCAAACACTGCAGAACTAGGTTTTGAGGAAAATCTGGACCTGCCTGCTTAGATCGTTAGCTCAGTCCAGAAAAGACCAGGCACCAAACTGGTCCTGAGCATTCCCATTCTGCCTGGAGAGATTTCTGGTCAAACCTGTAATTTCTGCACATGCCATAGTTTAATCTCCCAAATGCCATTTATTTCCATAGGAAAGCAATGATACCTCTGACTTTCCAAGAAAAAACGTCTTCTTGCTACTCTCATTAACCTTTAGTAAAGAAAGCAAGGGTGGACAAAAATGATACCTACTGGACACATCTGAATACCATCTCTAGCAGATGTGTAAAAATGTAAGTCTTTTAAAGCTTCTAATGACTACAATGACTTGGCTGTTTTGGGGTCTTATATAGTCTAAGCACTTCTGGCTTCTGATAGGATTGTGGCGTATTGTTATATTTATGGCGAAGTTCATTCAAATTCAAGATGTCTAAGGACAAAACTAACATTTCTCAGGAAAAAATTGTGCAATGTCTATGACTCAAATCCCTTGCCCGTAAATTGTTGAAGTCCTGTTTTTTTTTTTTTGTTTTCCTTTTTTTTTTTTTTTTTTTTTTTTTTTTTTTTTTTTTTCTGCTACATCAGTCCTTGAATGGCATTTTAGAACTGAAGAATTATTTAAACGCTTTATTGTTCAAAACTCCTTATTGCACCCTTATAGCACCCTTTTTTAAAAAGGGTAAAAAGGAGGACCCTGGGAACTACTGACCCGTCAGCTCCCTCTGTGCCTGGGAAGGTCATGGAACAGATCCTCCTAGAAACTAGATGACCTTTAGAGGTCCCTTCCAACCCAGAGCATTCAATGATTATATGATCCTTTTTGGGTTACATTTTGAGAGATGGAGGTGGAAATGGCAGGATGTTTATTCTCATCCCAGCAAAGTTCATAGTCCCAAACTGTTCTGATACAAAAGCAACTTTGTCTGAAATAGATGATATAGACATCATTTCTTATCTTGACAAAAGTTGATTCTGAAGTCCGGACTAGCAATTCACAGGTTGCTGTCCTGGTGTAGGGTGGCCTTTGGCCTAGAGGTCCTCACAGAGATGCATATGCCAAGGCCAGCACCACTTGGGCAATGCAAGGTGAGGAGGGGCACAGGAGGTGTACTTACATAAGCCTTTGCTAAAGCACACGTCTCTTCAGATTGGATTGAAGTCTTCTTTTTGGACTTCACAGCTGAATCCTGATGGGGACATTCAGCCACACTCAGATATGACTGACTCTGCTCACCTACTGAACAATAGAGGATCGGGTGGTGTTAGAAATGAGGGTCAGAACAGAGAGTTTTCATGATTCTCATAAGGCTGTTAAACTGAAGCCATCTTATTTAAGTGAACCTGACTCTTCCAGAAAGTACTGTGCAGAGTCAAAGAGACTGAACTGAGGAATTATCATGGCTGTCTAATGCTGAATTTTTAACCAGTGGGATTTTTTCCCCCCTCTCTACTGCTCATAGTTACCCGTCTTAAATATAACCTGTCATTTTATTGTCTGCTTTTCCACTAATGCAAGATTATTCAGCAGTTTCTTATAACTCAGTGCAATAGTAACAAGACTGTCCTACACATTGTCCTGTTCCATGAGTATCAGTGCCTCACAGATGGAAGTTGTTTCCATATTCCCTCAGTTCTGGGGAGACTACGAGCAATGTAGGTACTGTGAGAAGTTGTTGTGTTTTTCTGATGTGAAATTATTTTTCTGAGAGGTCTGGCCAAGTCCAGGATAGGGTTGACATCAGCACCAAACAAGGACAGGTTCCCAAGGAAGCCTCATGGCTTGTTAGTAGATAATGGGAACGTGGAGTTGGATTAGTGTGAGCACAGAAAGGAAAAGTTTTGAATGTTGATGCAACCCGTTAAAATATTTATATCCAATATGTAGAATAAAAAATGCTGGTAGAAGGGAAATTGCAGAGAATAAACTCGTCCTAAAAAAATTCCCTGAAAAATTAAGGAGTCCTAGCGATGCAGTCAGAAGGACTGTCATCCTCCTCATCAGCTGTGTATTCAGGAGGAGGTGGGGCTGGAAGAGAGGACCTCACCACAGAGGAGCTTCAATACTAAATAACTAGAGTTTAAACCCAGAGAACCGATGGAGTTATACCCCACTTCTCAGTGGTGAGAATGGGAGTTGTGGTTTGTGGTGGGTTTTCTTTATTATTTTCTGGTAGCTTAGCTCCCCCTGCTGTGTATGTGAGCTGAAGGCTGAGATAGGAGGATTTGGATGGGCTTCCGAGGGAAATCAAAGGGGAGAGCTCAGAGAAAAAAACATTAGAAGAAATCCTGTGTCAAAATGTGACAGTCTATTACTTGCTCACTCTGTTTCTACTGGTGGTATCCACCCCTCAGCAGCTTCACTAGAAATGGTGGTGCCAGGGGGTGGCCAAGGATACCACTGACAACATTGACAATGCAGTTCATTTTTTAGGAGACCGATACTTAGAGTTTCACACAAAAAGATCTTACTTTTCCTCCCACCATTAAAACAACAGGCTAATATAAAAGAATGTAATGTTTGCACCATTTATTGCGAGGGGAGTTGTGTGGTCCTAATGAATAGTTAATACACTTATTAGCACTGTCCTACTTGGTTTCATTATTTGCCTTGTTGGTTTTTGGTTTCCCTTTAGTGATTGATTTCCCTTGTCATGATCACGTTGTCGTTGTCACTGGAGTAGGAACAAACTACTGATGACTGTGTGCAGGTAGGTGTCTTATCAAAGATACCTCTAGGCCATTTGAAGTGAGTTGTGTCATTAGCCTCAACTCCTGCTATGGATGAATTAGAAAAAAAATAGTATTTTAGGGCTGCTTTAAGTGACCTCTGCTCAGTAAGTTAAAAGAACGAAATACATTAAACAGATTTTGGGTTGGATGGTCTCTGCCAGCTCCAGCTGGAACGACCAAGGGGTCAGTCTGCATCAGAGGTTGCTTGAGCTGTGAGTTGCTGGCAAAAATCAGCCATCAGCAGAAAAGTCTTCAGTTCCTGTTTGGTTTGTATGCATAATACATCCCAGATACTTCCAAGCTGTACTGTAATAAGATTAAAACTTACTAAGAACTTTCCCTGTCCCAGAACAAGTCCAGCTGGTCTCTAGTCCAGCACAGGTGTTTGTCAAATAAAGCTGTTAATGACCAAAACTCAAATCCATCCTTAGGAGCCTAAGTAAAAGGACGAACAGTATTGCTCCCATTTTTTTTTGTTTCGTTTTGTTTTGTTTTTGTTTTTGTTTTCAATAAAAGTCCCATTTTAATATTAGGGCTTGCCTCCATATGAAAGCCTAAAGGACACAGTGGGACTCTATCTGTCGATTGCATTGAGTTTTGAATCAGGCTGTAAATGATTAAGAGGAAACCTTTTGACAGAAGTTAGCAACAGCCTTTGCAAAAGCTCTGTTCATTTATTTGGGAGTTGCTGTTGAGCAATGTAGAATATTTTGAAATTTCCTCTTCAGGTACAGCTGTGTCTAACTGGGACAGGCCATAAAAAAGCTGCCTTAGAGCCTGTGTTCGGCTTTATTGTGTAAATACCTGAACTCTTCGCTATTTCCTTCCTATGTTGTGTTCATCTAGATTGTTTTAGCAGACAAACATTGTTCCAGTCTTTGCATATTTGTTTTTCATTTGAACTTAGATTAGATACTGTGACAGGAAGGTTAATATGCTCATTTCAGCCAAGTTTTCATTCCAGAGATGGCTTTTGATTAGTCAAACTATAACCCTGAAAAACCACTGAGAAATGTTTTGAAGCAGGCTTTTGGAAGAGCTGAGTTGTGAAAGACAAAAGTGTATAAGATATTTTACCTGTTTTTACACTAACTTTCTAGAGGCTGCTAGCATTCAAGCCCAGGTGGTGGGGACATCAAGTTTATGATGGTGTCTGTGTCCCCTGGTGTTTTAACCTTAGTGTTAATCCAGTCAAATAAAGTTCCTGGGCTGTATAAGAGAAAAATAACAACAATGAACAATAATGGAAACTAGTGTCCTTTACAGGTGAATCAGAAGTAGTGAAAGCTGCTGCCTGGTTATGCTTGGATTTTGAAAGGTGATGCAAATGATTGTTCATTGCATTTAAATCGCTGGATTCAATCCAAGGTTACTGGAACACATTGTAAATCAGAAAGTAGATACTTGTGAGTACATCTTTCAATGTACCTGACTACTTCACTTTCTACCACTGCAAAGGTCAAGGCACACAGTCATGACATGACTAAATCTGTAACTGTTTTTAGTCTCAGACTTTAAGGACAACAGTAATCTGTTCTGCATCTTCAGACATCTGCAGGTGCATTTATTTATTGATCTTTAAGAAGTGTTTTTATTCTGGCGTCACAGACATTTCCAAAGGAGATTTGTCAGGGAATGTAACAGAATGTAACAGTTAATCCCCAAAATGAATCAGATTCTGCTGAATTCTGCACAAAACACTTTCCTTTCTGGAGCTGGATTGAATATGCACCACTAAAGGGATGCATCTGCTCTGCTTTTTCCCTGATGAGGAGAGCCTCACCTCTCCTGATGTAACTAACCCCTGAGGCAGGCTGAAGGATCAGAGCCCAGCTGGTGGGAAACACATCAATAAAGTGATATTAATTTGTCAGAACTGCAGGGTAAAGGGAAATTTGGTGGGTGGTTAAACTCTCCAGTTACAGCAGTTGCTCCAACTGATGGCAATTTTTGTGTTGTAGCTATAGAGCTGATGTCACCAAGAAAGCAGGAAAACACCTGAGGTTTCAGGCCCTTCTTCAAGCAAGGCTGAAAATTGAAGGTGTGCTTACTTTAAATACATGTGTGTGTTGTCACTTTGCTTCTCATGTGTCAGATTCTTACTGCATGCCTCCAAAAACTCCCCAGATCTTTTTTTTTTTTTTTTCCTGCTAGGTACACCACAAGCTCCAGACAAATGACTATATCTTGCTTGTTTCCTAAGAAGTTAGTTTTACAAGCACCACTTCTTTGCGTTTGATTACTTCATGCCTGTAGGCCAATTAGAGAAAGGTCAAAGGATTGGTATGTTTATGTACATTCGGGACTGAAAATGACTGCGTGCTTTGCGCACACACGCTTTGCTGAACTCGGAGCACTGTGCTGGGTGGAGCTGGAATTAATTGCTAACCAGTTATCTTATCTGAAAAGCCATTGAGTTAGGAGAAGAAATACTCAGGTGGTGTGTAGTTGGGTGAGGGGATAATCCTTCACCTTAGGGGCTTGTTGGATCCTCTTTTCTCTAGGCAAATGCAATGAGCAAATGAAACGAGCACAGTGAAGGCAGGCAAGGGCTTCTTTTGGGAAATAACACCCAAAGTACCTCTGCAAAGGTACCGCTAATGAGAAACCACAGCACCGCGCCGGGGGCCGAAAGGTGGTGCTGTTACTGCGAGGAAGACGAGAAAAAAAGTGCATTCCGAACCCTTCAGCAGTGTTTGGGGTCAGCCAGGGACCAGAGGGAGAACTCAGGGCTCTCCCCGATTTTTCCTTGCTCGCGGGCTCTTTTAATGTGCAAGACAACTGGTGCCGGTGGGCAGAGCCCGGAAAAGCAACACAGCCCGACACAGAAACAAGTGTCCTGAGGGAGGAGAAGGAAGAAAAGGAGCAAGGAAATCACAGGCTTTCACTTGGTGAGACAGCAGACAGAAAACAAGATTGGAGAGAGGTGGCAGATGATGTTGGGCTGGGCTCTGCAGGGCAAACAGCTCATCATGTGCACTGTGAGGAGGCAGCCAGAGAGCTGCTACATGAGATAAACATAAATAAGGAAATGGAAGTTTGAAAGTTCCTTAAAATAAAGGGAAAAGCATCGAGAGAGTGTGAAGATCCTTAATATGGGAGTGAGTGGCAGCAAGATGTAACTGAAACCCTCCTGAGATGATGCCTGCCTTGTTGTCTACCCAAGCACATGTCAAATGGGACACTGACCTAGTCAGATCTAGACAAATTGCATATAAGTGGGCACAGTAATAATATTTAGGGTCTGTGCAGATGGATTAAAGAAGAACTGGTGGTCCAGCAGGAAACCTGTATGTCACTTCCTTACATGTTTGCTTCTTCCCATGGCAGCCTTCACATTGTGGCAGGGAAGAAGTCTGCATCCAGCTTAGCAGACAAGTGAGGTGTGCTGGATTCTGTCCTTTGGGGCTGGAATAGTCCTCAGCCGCTCTTGGGACAGTGAGATTTGCACAAACAAGAGAGTTCAAGCTCAGCCTTTCAAGGGTCCCTCAGGGATTTTAGACAACCAGTGCATGGTCTTGGCTGTTGGGAGTTGCTGTCTCAAGTCATTTGAGGAAGCATCAAGGTAGCCAAGCTCTGCCACTGTTGCTGTCTGGCCATTAGATGCTGCAGTGACCATCAGGTCACTCAGATGCGAGGCATTCTGAACCCTTGTCCGTTCTCTGCTAGATCACAGGTACAGCCCCATTGTGAAAACCTGCCAGAGGGGGCTGGGGTGGGTGGGTGAGAGTGGGGCTGAACTGATGTCCCTCCTCTCCCCCTTAAACTGTCAGCTTTACTGGGTGGGTGAAATAGGGTATTTGTTAAATGAGCTGGAAACATTGCTCAGGAATGGGCTGAGCCGTGCAACACACCACTCAAAGCTAATTTTTGTGGTTGCAGATTAATGGCAACAGATATGAGTGCACACTGTGTTGTTCAACTGACACATGTGCTTTGGAGCAGAAGTATCTCTTATGCTTGCAGTTTTGCCTGGCCTATCCTTCAGGACCTCTTTTCTCTCCCAAAGGTAAAGTAATGTAAGTCCAGGAAGAGCAAAGGATGATAAAGGAAAAAAAAAACAACCAGAAGGATGAAGGGTTAAAAATATAGAAGTAGGAGCCTGAATGAAGACCCTCAGCACCCAGGTCGCCCTGGAAGTGCTCTGTCTTAGTTTTGCTTCTTATGTGTCTTGCTCTGCCTGTGCTCTGATGCCTCTCATGGGCTATGTCCATCCAGTGCCTGACCTCTAGACACTGATGTATGTACACAACCAGTAGACCTCCTAAAAAGCAGCTGCCATGCAAACTCGTGTTTTCTTTGGGAGGTAAGAATTAGAAAGTCTCTACATTTACTCTACTTAATGACACGCAGCACTGAGTAATGCCAACAGGAGTTAATCAGAGGCCTTGATTGGAATGCAGCAGCGTAGGTTTGTAATCAAACTCTTGGTAATCAGAAACACGCCAAAGAGTAAATGTCAACCTGTCCTTATGACAAAGGTATGTTGCACCTGAACAAGAGATAAGTGGAAATAAACAACAGATGTTTGGAAGAGCAGTCACTACGTGATGTGCTAGGAAGCTTGCGTGTAGCTCAGTGTTCTTGCTGTGAAGTGATACTCTTGTTTGTACTGGAGGTTTCCACTTCTTATCATTAAACGTCTTAAAGCGTGTTTATTGAACTCTGGGTCAGTTTATTCAGGTTTAATGACTCTTCCACTGCATGTTTTCATTTCAAGCGCATGGTGGGGAGGAGGGAGGGAGGGGGCACCAGCATTTTGTGTGCTGTTGCATGGCTCTTTCAGGAGGTTGATCTTGGGTCATTGGTTGAACTAGTGGATGAATGATAGGACTGTCTGTTGTGGTTTCTTTTTTCTTCTTTTGTTTTTTTCTTCTTTTCTTTTCTTTTTTCTTTTCTTTTCTTTTCTTTTCTTTTCTTTTCTTTTCTTTTCTTTTCCTTTCTTTTCTTTTCTTTTCTTTTCTTTTCTTTTCTTTTCTTTTCTTTTCTTTTCTTTTCTTTTCTTTTCTTTTCTTTTCTTTTCTTTTCTTTTCTTTTCTTTTCTTTTCTTTTCTTTTCTTTTCTTTTCTTTTCTTTTCTTTTCTTTTCTTTTCTTTTCTTTTCTTTTCTTTTCTTTTCTTTTCTTTTCTTTTCTTTTCTTTTCTTTTCTTTTCTTTTCTTTTCTTTTCTTTTCTTTTCTTTTCTTTTCTTTTCTTTTCTTTTCTTTTCTTTTCTTTTCTTTTCTTTTCTTTTCTTTTCTTTTCTTTTCTTTTCTTTTCTTTTCTTTTCTTTTCTTTTCTTTTCTTTTCTTTTCTTTTCTTTTCTTTTCTTTTCTTTTCTTTTCTTTTCTTTTCTTTTCTTTTCTTTTCTTTTCTTTTCTTTTCTTTTCTTTTCTTTTCTTTTCTTTTCTTTTCTTTTCTTTTCTTTTCTTTTCTTTTCTTTTCTTTTCTTTTCTTTTCTTTTCTTTTCTTTTCTTTTCTTTTCTTTTCTTTTCTTTTCTTTTCTTTTCTTTTCTTTTCTTTTCTTTTCTTTTCTTTTCTTTTCTTTTCTTTTCTTTTCTTTTCTTTTCTTTTCTTTTCTTTTCTTTTCTTTTCTTTTCTTTTCTTTTCTTTTCTTTTCTTTTCTTTTCTTTTCTTTTCTTTTCTTTTCTTTTCTTTTCTTTTCTTTTCTTTTCTTTTCTTTTCTTTTCTTTTCTTTTCTTTTCTTTTCTTTTCTTTTCTTTTCTTTTCTTTTCTTTTCTTTTCTTTTCTTTTCTTTTCTTTTCTTTTCTTTTCTTTTCTTTTCTTTTCTTTTCTTTTCTTTTCTTTTCTTTTCTTTTCTTTTCTTTTCTTTTCTTTTCTTTTCTTCTCTTTTCTTTTCTTTTTTTTTCTTTTTTCTTTCTTCCCCTTCCCCTTCCCCTTCCCCTTTCCTTTTTCCCTTATTATTTTTCCTTTCATCCCTCTATGTTTCCCTCCTTTCTTTTAAACATATGTTTCTCATTTGTGTCTTATACTCCCTTTTCTGCTTGTTGTGAGGACAAAAACCAATGTGGTTCCTAGAAGATAGTCTTAGCCTACATCAGATCTTGTCCCTCATAGAATGAGGGAGAAGGTCTTGTGGTTGATGCATAAAACTCTGGCATTGCATGATACATGCTTTTTTTTGTGGGTGTTGTTGTAATCTTTTTGAGGAAATCACAGTGGGAAATTCAATTATAGCATATATTTGTGGTAACACAAAAAGGTTGTGGCTTCAGTAGAAAGCAGATTGGGCTGTTCTGTCTTCATCTATGCTTGTGTAGGAGGCCTTGGTGAATACAGAAGAAGAACATGTGTGTTTCCCAGAGGATACTTTCTGACTGGGGGATATCAAGTTGTAATAAATCTGAGTTTTCTGGGTAGTTCCCACACTGTCTTCTCATGCTTTCACAAGCACAAAGGACAGCTTCCAAAAACTGCTGTACCAAACACTTGCAGAGCCTTGGCTAGCAGGTCAGGCTATGTTTCTGAATGCACATCTGGAACGCAGAGACATTGACCTCTTAGCCAACCAGAAGCTTACAGATGTGTGTGTCTTGAGTGAAGGCAATTGTCATATAAACTGATTCCTGTATTTCAGGCCATGGTGAAAAATCATCTAAGTTGTACTAAGTTGTAAGTGCTTCAGAAAGCCACAGAGTATTTCACTGCAAAAAGTTTGAACTTTCTCACTAAGAGATGGACACTGGTAGTTTTTTTCATCCACCTGATGGATATTCTGAATATCTGTCTGAATAGCTCTGAAGGATGTTCTCAAAGGCCTTTCAGTGGGATGTGTAAAGGATTTGAAGCATCTCCAGCTACTCCTTCAAGTGGCTTATTTTGCTTACTGTGCAAAGGGGTTTTTGCTCTTTTGCAGCTGGGGCTGACTGTAAGGGAACATTTGCTAACTGTACCCTGTGCTGTATCCTTGCTTGCAGTGGGAAAACTGAACATAATATATGAGTCCCCTGAGTGAGAGAACTGAGCTGCCAAAGACATAAGGTTCCCACTTTTTCTTTTCACAGGGGCTTTCACCATTTTGTATTGTTGTGTATTATTCTGATATTTTCTTTCAGTGAAGAAGTAAACAAAAAGGCTGTTGTCTCATTTAAACCTGAAATACCATCGAAAACATACAGGAAAAATGAAGAAACATGTCAAAACTGGTTTTGGGGGGAGTTTCTTTCCTTCATGTATTGTAACATTTTCAGCCCTGGGCAATGTGGCTTCTCTATGAAAAGGTGTTCACTTTTTTTTTTCCCCTACCCTGCCTATGGAGAAGTCCCTTTCTGTTAAATATCTCTGCTCTACAATATCTCTCCTAAAAGCAGTGTCTTAGATCTTGGGTATATCCAAAGGCAAAACAAGTCTCCTGCACAGAGTAAT
The DNA here is from genome assembly GCF_000691845.1 of Merops nubicus. NCBI lineage: Eukaryota > Metazoa > Chordata > Aves > Coraciiformes > Meropidae > Merops > Merops nubicus. The sequence continues at coordinate 4,244 of NW_008603536.1, read as the reverse complement.
CTGGACTCTTAAGAATTCTTATCAGTATTTTGAAACCTTAAAAGTTTCTCAAAATTCAGTTAAATGTTTTGAGGTTTTGTAATCTTTTGGGTTTGTTTGGGGTTTCTTTTTGCCTTCAGAAACAATCTTATGGTCCTTCAAAAGGCCTGGAAAGACATAGTCAATACCTGGCTCTGCCAGAGAATCTTTCCATGTCACTGGTTAAGTCATCTTTCTATTTTACACCTCCAAAGGGGAACACTAATAATTCCTTGCCTTATCAAGTTACTGTGGTGATAAATTACATACATGTAGCTTTAGAAGGAAGGTCATGGGATTCCACACTGCCAAAAGTCAGATAAATAATTGATTTTGTTGTTTTGGTGGACTTTGTCATTATTCCCCAATAACTTTTATTATTGTTAATTTGTGCCTGATGATGGAGTCAGAGCCTGACTTGCAGTTACTGTTGAGCACTCTGATGTTGATTTGATGGCCATTGCAAGCACAAACAATTGAAGATGGAGAGTTCCTAGAGTGATTTGATCCAGCTATAAAAGGAGAGAGCCAATGGAGGTTAGGGTGATTGTTCACAGTATAACTCCTTAAATGATCTCTGCCCCCTTCTTAAATCCAGGAGGAGAGAGAGTCAATTTTCATTCCATCATTTGGGCTTGCTTAGCTGGTTGGCTGTGGATCAAGCTTAGTGCCTGAGATAAGAACAAATCTAAGGGAGGAAGGGGGAAAAATTGTAATGGATTTATATTAGAGAAATCTTTCCTATATAGAGTAGCAGTTCTAGCCCGAGAGCAATTTTTGTTCTGATGTTAAAGATCTATATGATGAGATATTCTGAATAACAAATTCTTCCCAGTTCTTGTGCACTTTATTGACTGGGAAATGTTGTCAAACTTGTCTGCAGCAAAGCACAAACAAAATTCTATGAAAGGAAGTGTTTTTAATGAATGACATCTGTTTTTTTTACTATACTACCACCTCCGTGGCAGTAATTGTCTAATTTATGTGAACAAAACATTTCATTCCAATGTTTCATATGTGTAGACTTCCTGTATAGTGTATGTAACAGATTAATATAGTTGATGTTTAAGGCTTTCATAACCAGTTTAAAAAAGTACAGTAGCTGTTCTACTGTATGAGCGTGGAACAAATCTGTCTAAAACAAGAAATCATTATAAAACTGTTCAAGGCTCTGTTTGTGTATGTGTAAAAGCTATTTTTATGTCAAAATCAAATGCATGAGAATGAAATAAGATCAGTCTTGCTTGTAGGTGAATTCTTGCTTGCAAGACAAGAGCACTCCTGTGGCAGATGTTTGCCTTTGACTGTATCTCAGGACTATAATGGCTTATTTTCAAGCAGGCTGGTTTATAGTAGATGTTATGGATTTAAGTACTTGTATGACCAGCTGTAGGGTTGCAGCTGTATGTGTATGCTTGAAGTCTGTTCAGTGAGTAAATGGCTTCTGGAGATCTGTATACCAGGCCCCTGAGAAGTTTCTTTTATTTTTCTTTTTTTTTTGTGAGTGGTGGGAGATGATAATTTTCTGTACTGATGCCATAAGTGTGAGTGCACTTCTACTCGATTTTTGGCTTCTGACTTACCATTTACATAAAAACTTGTAAGACTTTCTTTAGCCAAGTATTCCTTGTTGTATCTGCCCATTTCCTTTGTACCAGCACTTTCCATTCTCTGAGGCTTTTTCTCGTCTGTTAAGCACAAATACAGCATTATTAATTGTTTCAGTTGGCCAAAAAGGCATGACTCTACACTGAATAGATACTGACCTCTTGAAAGCCAGCTCTTTTTTCCTTATTCTTTCAGTGCAAGAAGAGGTATTTCTTATTTTCTTTATTCTACTTTGACTACTTGCCAAAATTTTAAATTTCAGCCTATGTTCTGGCAACTACATCACACTTTTTACATGAGGTTTCTAAGCAATAATTGAGGGGAGAATAATGCTGGTGCCATTTAAATTGATGCTAAACCTCTTGTCTCCTTCAAGGGGTCTGGAGATCAGTGTTATGCAAGTGCTGACTGCTGCTCACAAACTCAGTGAGAGAGCAGGTGTACTCTCAGTGACATCCACGTGTTGAGTTTTGGTTGAAGGCTTGCTTTTTTTTTTTTTTTCCAGTCTGGGACTTAACAGGGAATATTTTCAAGAAAATGACTACTTCTACCTCTCCAATACCAACCAGCAACAGAAAAATTATTGCAATCTGTTGAGGAATGGGATGCTCAACTGTACTTTCAGGTCTGTCCCCCAGTATCTGGCAAATTCTAAGAATATTTCTGCAATACTACTGTTCTGAATAATTCTGTTAACCAGCAAGGATTAGACAACTGAATCACACCAGTGTTAGAAAATAAAACCCCCAAATGGGAAGGAATATTCTTCTTTCATCTTCTGCCCTGTACTCTAATCTCTGACTGTTTTTCAGCTTACAGTGCAGTGTGTGTTAAATGATGGAAAATAGGTAATTTCTGTGAAGTCCTTCTTTTATTTTTTTAATTGTTTTATTTTCCAGTGGCCTTTGTTCTGTCAGCGAAAGCTAGGATATGCAGTTTCAGAGAGGACAAAATTAGCTAGAGGTCTAGGTCAAGTGGGAATCTACTATATTGAAACAAACAACCAGAAGAATCCAAAATGGAGTATATCTTGTATGTCAGCAAGTTTGCCTGGAAAACATTTTGGCACTTACTAGAAACAAAATATTTTGGCAGTAGCAGAACTTCAGAGGAAGGAGAGAAATTACAGAAGGATTTTTTTAAGTGAAAATACTTATGTAGAGCTGCCCATGATAACTGTATTGCTTGTCTGTTGTGTTCCAGAACAGACCCTGTCTGTTAGGCTCTGTCCAGTAAAACAGAATCTGCTAGCTTCAGGCCTCCCCAAAACCTGACATGGGACAGTGGTTCCATCCCAGCACGATGAACAGGTTTGACTTCTCCCTTTGCCTCTTTTGATGACCTGAAGTAAGTGACATGTCCTGCTGGATTTTGATCTTGTAGTGTAATCACATATCCATAGGTTTGTATCCCGAAGCACTTTTTCCAAACAACTTGCTTTTGGGATCCCTTTTATCTGGTGACCAATGATTCTACTCTAGAGCTGAGAGATTCTGTCAAAACTGTAATAGTTCTGTGATGGGTTTAAGTTTTAACAAGTCAGCATTTCCTAATAGGGGAAAAAAGAACTTTTTCAAGAGACCTCCCAGCTGGTACTGCTCAGATCACAGTATTTGGCATTTCTCTGAAATGAAAACAGATGGAAACTTTCAGGGCATTTCATCCCTGCTCTTCTTATTTCTAACCATTTGCCTTTAGGAGGTGGGACTTTGAGAAACACTAAATCTGTGGAGATGGCAAGAAAATATGAGAGTTGACAGTATGGAGTGAGATGTTCCTGAGAAGCTCCTTAAGTTTCATCTCCTTGGTCTATAACTGGTAAGTTTCCAGACTCCACTTCCATGGTTTGACTGAAATGATTCTCATACAACCAGCTCGGGAACGGTTAAGATGCTGCTTCCATTGTATTTGCTTTTTAGGTTGTTACTCCCCCCTTCTTTCTTCTCCTTACTTTTGGCAAAGTTCTCCCTTTTTGCTTGCCCCATTAAGGAGGCTACAACCTGTAAATGTGACTGTTGTCTGTATATTAAAGAACAAGGTGAAAGGTACCCTACAAATTAATGTCTCTGTTACCCACTGAAAGGGAAAGGATAGAAGATGCTGTATTGATCAGACTGGGGAGAAGCAACCAGAAGAAGGAACGGTTAGGGTATCTATATTGCATTAAGTAAAGCCTCTTAACTTACCCAGGGCTTCTGACTCTTATGTGTTGCTAATTTTGGACTAGGAGTGGCTCCTTGGTGCAGTGGGAGTTGGGCAAAGGGTGGGAGAGTTTTGCTTTCCACTTTGGTCTCTGATTGAAGTTGTTTCCTAGAATAGAGTTATTTACTGGGAAACTCCACTGATCTGGGGCTGAGCTCTCTGGGCAGTGGGCTCTTGTTTCTTGATCAATTCTATTCCTGTATTGGCACACACATGCTAAGAAAATGTTACACTTATAGCACATATGCACCAAGAACAGCTTCTGTAATAGGTCTATAAAGGCCTATCCAACCATTTACTCTCTCTTTAAAGATGATGTAACAGAAGCTGTAGGAAGAGCTTATTAAGACAAGCCTAGAGTGAAAACTCCTGTGATATACTCTTCTGTCAGAGAGTCAGAGAGTTGTAGTCAATGG
>NW_008603535.1:5873-6241 GCF_000691845.1 Merops nubicus | reverse complement strand
GCTGCCATCCTCCCACCCCGTGGCCTACTCCACCCACTTCAAACAACCTCCCCATGCCCTGTGCACCCCACCGCAGCCCTGCAGGAACCCCACAAACTCATCTGCTGCACACCACACTTCCTACTACATCTCGAAGGAAACACTCCACAGTTGGTCTTTTCCTAGGTGCCAGGCTCACTGCCTGTCCTTTCACTTGGCATTCTTCACAACACTTGGTGGGAAGGTTTGGGGTTGGGACAGCCCCGAGACCAATGGCAGATGCTCTCTGTGAACCCCTCTCCCTTCCCAGAGAGCAAGAGGGAGGGACTAAGGGAGAGAGACGATTGGGCTGGAAGAGAAAACTAAACGGGCTTTAATCAAAACCATCG
>NW_008603535.1:5331-5832 GCF_000691845.1 Merops nubicus | reverse complement strand
CCGGTGGGCCGTGACATCATCGTCACCACTGACGCGGTGAGGCCCAGACTGGACTCAGTGGCAGATGGGAACTGGAGTCAGGAGCTGGATTCTGAAACGGGATTCAGGACCTGACCGACTGGGATGGATGGCAGAGCAGACAGAGCCCTCCTGCCGTCGGGTCCTTCAGCCGAGCGCAGAAACACAACGGAAAACATGGGGGGTGAAATTATTAATAAGCTTCTGCAGGCATGACCCTGAATTTGTTCTGCATGATGAATTTCTAGTTCTACAAAAAGTATTTCTCAAATGCTGTGGTTAGATCTTTCTTTAATGTAAACTAGTGCAAGACTGCAGAAATCTGCAGCACTACCCTAAGATGGGAAAGTGCAGAAGTCCTATATAACTTTGCAAAAATATATTTCGCAGAGGGTTTTAAACCCGCTGGTTTTGCCCGGGAAGAAAACAGCCCCAGCGGGACCCCCGTATTACCTCCAGGGTGGTCGTCAGCGACGAGGAGGG
>NW_008603535.1:4589-5035 GCF_000691845.1 Merops nubicus | reverse complement strand
ACCTGGGAAAGGTGGAAAATTCTGGATGTGTGCCCCTGTCTGGGGACAAAGAGGCAACAGAAACCTCTGTCTCCAGGAGGCGCACTGCAACAGTCCTACAAATGGTGTCAGCATGGAGATGATACAGATCTCAGTGTCCTGCTGCCCACAGGGGTGCCTTCTGAATTCATCTGAGAATTAAGGCTACATCGTGCACTTTACATTCAAAATAGTTCAACTGGCACACATTATCTGGTCTCCAGCAGTGTCCATCACCTTCTTCTTCAGGTATCAGACAGATAAATACAATCTGCAAAGCGAGACTTAATAACCGTCTGTCTAGACACACTCCAGAGAACAGTCTTTTATCCCGTCCTCTGGAGAAAAATCAAAGTTTAAGGCCTCACTAACTTCATTTTGAAATAGCCTGGACTAAAGGAATAGTCAATGTTGCTCAATCCTTTGGC
>NW_008603535.1:336-4034 GCF_000691845.1 Merops nubicus | reverse complement strand
AGGGCAGATGCAAGTGCATTCATGGAAGTCAACTGACCCAAGCTCAATGTCACAAGACATACAAGCCTTGCACAGCCACGCTCCTGACTGTGACAGAACAGTTCCCTCACTAGCAACGAAACTATCTTCTCCTTTTGACAGCACCTTGAACATAAAATCTCGCAAAAGAAGACTGAAAGACACTAGGAGAGGACATCCAGTCTATCCCAATACCTCCAATGCTACAGGAAGTATAGTCTAATGAATAATTAAATAACTGATATTTAAGGGTAAACAGAAATAGCAAAAAAGTGTTCTACAAATGCCATGTTTTCAATCCCACAACTAAATGTTACTGTAAGTGAAAAAGAAACCAGCCTTCATGCCCTACCACTGTAGGAGAATTGAAGTCTTTTTTAACCTAAGAGTAATAAAAAGAATGAAAGGCTGATTTCAGAATACTTATTTCTAATTAAAAAAAAAAAAAGAGAGAAAGAAAAACAGTGGAAAGGTTGTAACACAACAGCTGGGCCGCAGTAAAAAATGCTCTCTGAGTGCTTGTCAACACTGTTGAGTGCCCTCAGAGGGAAGAGGAGGTCTCTGGACCTGAAAACAGTCCAGCAGATGCTGCAGCTGACCTGCAGAACCAACCCATGCCTGTATCAGTTGTCCCAATCCAGAAGAAGAAATAAACCAAGAAATCAGTCTGAATCATGGGAGATGACTATGAAACAGGGCCATTGTGGAAACAGGAGGAAGAGCCAGAGGTGGCCGCCCGATCCCTGTCCCTGAGTGAGCTGCGAGACATACAAAAGGATTGCAGCCATCTGCCTGGCAAGCAGCTCCTCACCTGGCTGCTCTGATGTTGGACTAGTGGGGCTGGCAGTGTGGAACTTGAGAGGAAGGAGGCCAAGCAACTGGGACCTCTGACCAGAGAAGGGGGCATTGATAAGGCAGTTGGGAAACAGATACAAACCTTCAGCCTTTGGAGGCAACTCCTGTCGGGTATAAGGGAAGGGTACCCCTTCAAGGAAGATATCACATGCCTACCTGTTAAGTGGACCACAGTGGAGAGAAGTATCCAGTACCTGAGAGAACTGGCTGGGCCAGAGATGATGTGGCAGAAGTTCCTGCGAGGTGCACACCATCATATGCCAGCTCCTTGGCAGTAATGTCCTGGAAGAATGGCCAGGGACAAACGGTAGATGAACTGGCTGGCCAGCTCCAGCAATATGAAGGAAGCCTCTCCCCACAGACCTCCATTTCATCTGTGAAGGAACTGGCCTGGAAGGTCCAAAAAATTGAACATGACCTTTCTTACTCTCCACCTATAGGGACCCATGTTTCACCATTTGGAAGCAGACACTCCCCTGCTCAGGAGAGAGAATATGGAAATTACACCTCACGTGGCACCTTGTGGTTCTACCTACGGGACCATGAAGAGGACATGAGGAGGTGGGATGGAAAACCCACTTCAAACCTAGCTGCACGTGTACATGGCTGCTTGAAATAGTGTATGTTCTCAGTGACTTCCAGTACGGCCTCCAGCGGGAGCTGGGCCTCGTTGGGTGAGCTCAGCAGGCTGTGCCCAGTGCAGATGGCAATATTGCTGGGGCTCTTTCTGCTGGTGGATGTGCTGGAGGAGGGACAGCAGCCCCTTGAGAAGATTTACTGCAGACAACTTGCTGACCACTCTGAGGGAAAAAAGGTTAAAAAAGCAGATGTTGCCTACAGTTGTCCCCAAAGCTTGCCCAAGGCAGGGGTGGAGCCAGTGGTTGCCTTGTGTAGCTTTGCAGTGCTCTCAGCCATCGATCAGGGCTCCTGCACTTCAAGGAGGAAGCACAACATTGCTTCCCAGCTCCTGATTTCACCCAAGCCCACCATGCAAGGGAAGGCTCCCTGTCTATGCTCTTTCCCTCTTCTCCAGGCATTGAGATGACACCAGATATCGATCTAGTGATGGTTGCCACATTTGCCCAGTGCTTGCCACCTCGTCTGATGCTGAGTTTCATGCTTCCAGGCATGTAGCTGTATGGTGTATGTGACTGGACTTTTGTCATCAACTGTGTTCTCTTTACCATTGGTATAGTAAACCTGTCAACCGTATTTTAGCACTCAGCCATCATGATGTTGGATCCGTTTCTGTAGGTCTTCAGCTTGTTTTTCAGTACTGTGCAGCATAGTTTGCTTTCCTGAGCTAAGATGCCAGAGAGATTCTCTGTATAATGCTATTATTAGAAATAAGTGATGTTAACAATAGCTGGTTGTGTCATGGGCATATTTTTAAACTTGGTTTAGATGCATCTTTCTTCTGAAGGAGTAAAATGACAGAACCTGGGAATACAAAAGCGGAAGCACCACAAGATGTGGGAGGGTAAGTTCCAGATTAATTTTTTACTTATTTTTCTGAGTTTTTCTTTCTCTCTGTTACTTTCCTTCTAATTATACATTTATTTGTATTATTGTAAAAATAATAATAATAATTTAAATCTTTATTTTATTCTATCTCAGTTACAAAACTGTTTTTATAAAATTCCAGAGGAAACGGCAGTAGAACTTGGGAGAACAATAAAATAATCCCGTCAAGAGAAAGTAGTACAGTCTGAAATAGAGAAAACGCAAAACCAGGATGAGACAAAAGCTGTGGAATCAGAAACTGAAAAATGCAGTTTAGTGCATAAATGCAATCCTTTCACCACAACTTAATCCATAACACCGTGTTGTGGTTTAGCCTCAGCATAGAGCTAAACATTAGTAGCTGTTGGCTGCTGCTCACCAACCCACCAGCTGGATTCAGGTGAGAGCCATTCCAGCCCGGCCTAAACACAGCATGTGTCAAAAGCTACAGGCTAAACTCAAGCCTGTAGCTCCAAATATCTGATGGCAGCGTGTGATGGTTTGAAATTCCTTCTGCTCCTGGGGGGTGGAGATTTGAAATCTAAAACCAGGAACAAGCCTGAATGAAGAGAGGCGGAGACCTGTTCTATTGCCACTCCCCTCTTCCTGTCTTCGGGACTTCCCGATAAGGTCTATATAAGGGGGAGGGGAGAAACGCTGCAGCTCCCCCCCCGCCTGCTGGGATCCTGGCCAGACATGCTGCTGTTGCTGCTGGATGTTCCCTGTGCTGCACGTGGTGGTGCCATCTTGGGACCTGGGCCTGAGCTCCAGACTCATTCCCTGCCTCCATACAATCCCTCCCACATCTCCCATCCCCATCTAAAGGTTGTGCATCCAGCTTCAATCCACCTCAATCTGCGAGATCCAGTACCAGGGAGCCTCAGCACAGCGTTTGGGTTTTGTATTTTTGGAAATTTATCCCTCCTTACTTTATTGTCCCTATAATCCCCTTACCTTCTTAACCCCTACCCTACCCTTCTTCTTTCTGTTCCCTGTTAAATAATATATTTCACTTTTATTAACTTTCAATCGGTGCAAGACCTTTATTACCCCTGCCTTCCTTTGTGTATCTCGTTATCTGGGAAAACTAAGGGATAAGGTGTCATTACCGACACCCAATCCCCGGGATAGCTGCCACCCAACCTCTACCGTTGGGTACCATGAACAGACACAGTCTTCAATATGAAGGATGCTGCAAATGGCGCTTATTGCATCACTGCAGTTGCTTATATATGACAAGCCACGCCCACAGCGCCCCTTGTGGGCGGTCTGAGCTTTCCGTTACATCGCGAGATCTTCCGCACACCGATCCCTGCCTAGGG
>NW_008603535.1:0-258 GCF_000691845.1 Merops nubicus | reverse complement strand
CGCAAGCAAGTCTTAACAAGTATAAAATAACAGTAATAAAAGATTCAAGAGGTATAACAAATTCAAAGGCACAGGTGAATTCACGGGCACAGTTTGTTTAAGTTCTTTCTTCTTGGAAGGCTGTTTCGTTGAGTCGAGGTGTTGTTGCTGCAGTATCTTGATTCTTCCATGGATGGAGGCTTGAGTTCTCTTGAATTCCGAGTCAGGATTCGGTCGAAGGGTTGATGTCCGTTGTTCTCGGTTTTGGTGAATGATGTT
>NW_008603534.1:0-1372 GCF_000691845.1 Merops nubicus | reverse complement strand
AATGTGTTGTTATGTTTACAAAATAATTTAATATACTGCTGAATATTGGTATTAAAATTCATTCCTGATGTTTGTTTTACAGCCTGTTCGACACTTGCAGTACTCACCCTGGAAGGAATATATGGGCAGTGTTTCTGACAGTGGAGATGTAACTCTATGGGAGGTAAATAGCCAGAACCTGTATTGTACTCTGGAAAATATTCATAAACCACCAGCTTCAGAAATCTGCTTTTCTCCAGTCAATAGGCTGCTGGTTCTATCTGTAGGTTTGGATAAAAGAATTGGTCTCTGACACTTCTAGTAAAAGGTAAGTATACTGAAGACCTTTCTTTTTATAGGACACTTCCCTGGTTTTTATAAGCTGGACAGGCATGCCTAATGACAACATGAAATATTTCATTTCAGACCACATTCCAAATGGTTGGTTAGTATATTGCTGCTGGAGAACCTGTCCTATGGTCCATTTTCCTTTTTTATTTAAAAAACAATCAACCAAAGAAACCCCAAACAAAGAAACCTAACCTAGGCATATGGGAACTAACTGAGGTGCTACAGAGGAGTGACCTCTTCCCAGTGCTTGTGTATGGGCTTTTCTTACTGATGCAGAGCAATTACCCTCTGTGATGAGCAGTACAGCCTGTGAGGACCTGCAGCCACCTGAGCTTAGCTTGCCTGTGCAAGAACTCAACTACAATAAAGCAAACAGGCGTTTCTAAATCAAAATCAATTAATAGAATATAGGCCCAACTCAGATGAAAATAAAACTATTTAAAGTCACACGAAACACAGCAACCTCAGGCTACTACTTGTAGAGCCTAATATTGTATAGATAATATTAGAAAACAACTGGAAAGGAAACTACATTCCATCTTGCTGAATCAAATAGACAAGCTAAATTTTTTAAGGTTAGTTTCACCTCACACTTTTTCTTTTGTAAAAAAAAGTTACAAGGGAGTAGTGACCCTTACTAAGGTGGAGGACTAGGGCCAGGACCAAGCAGGACAATACACTCTGCATCTCTTCAAGCACACTCTTATACAGGTTTTTTAAATTTAACAGAATTGCACAAGTTTTCAGATATTGGCTTCACTGTACAATTAACCCTGCAATTCTCTAAAACTACCGATTTAAAACTCAAAACCAAAAATAAAGCTATTTCTGCACATGAGAGCAAAAATAATTTTTAGGATATAAAATAAGCTGGTAAACTGGGACATCCACGTAGCCATCTCATTACACAATTATAGCTTGATTCCATTTTAAATTAAGGCTGCAATCAAATAACTGCCCCCCTTTCAAAAATATTACAGACCCTTTAGAAAGTGAATAGTAGTTCTGTGCTTGATTTAACACTTCAAATATCTTTATCCAT